>NC_134354.1:205126763-205426763 GCF_048569485.1 Anomaloglossus baeobatrachus
CTGAACAGCTCTGCAGACTCAGCCATCTCAGTTCCACCATACTGTGCAGGGCTGATGGAGACTTCAGAGCTGGGAGAAAGCAAGTTTGATTGGGATGACAACTCAGAGGACTGGTGTTTTTTGGATGCGGTACTTGAAGTGGCAGAGAGGGCACTTGTTGGACCACTTGAGATCCATTCAAGCATTTTCCTTTTTTGCCCATCATCTACCTTTGTTCCTGTTGTTCGTGTCCGTAACAAAGGGAGCACATCGGATTGTCCACGGTAAGTAGTAGACATCTTACTTTTGCTGGTAGATGGTCTATCTTCAGCAGATGATAATGGAGCTTTGCCACCTTCCCCACGGACAAAACCTTTTTTGCCTTTTCCACCACGCCTCTTCCCCTTTCCACCAGCATCTGTCATTTTGCCACTCATGTTGATTGCGACAAGATTGTGGACTGAAAATGTGGTAGTAAAAATTGAGAGGTGGTGAAGATTGCAGTGGTGGTCTAGCTTTATTAACAGCAGAATAATAAAGAATAAATATCCCTGACAATGCAACTTAGTTATAATTAGTTGGAGTGTGCAACGCAGGCAGACGTGCTGCAAATGTCTTTGCACTAGTGGGACTATAGCAAAGTCCAATAGCCACGTATAGGATGCCACTAGGTACACTGAGTGTTTGCTAGTATAATGGCTTGGTTAGAATGAGTTGTAGTGTGCAACGCAGGCAGACGCGCTCTGCAAATGTCTTTGCACTAGTGGGACTATAGCAAAGTCCAATAGCCACGTATAGGATGCCACTAGGTACACTGAGTGTTTGCTAGTATAATGGCTTGGTTAGAATGAGTTGTAGTGTGCAACGCAGGCAGACGCGCTCTGCAAATGTCTTTGCACTAGTGGGACTACAGCAAAGTCCAATAGCCACGTATAGGATGCCACTAGGTACACTGAGTGTTTGCTAGTATAATGGCTTGGTTAGAATGAGTTGTAGTGTGCAACGCAGGCAGACGCGCTCTGCAAATGTCTTTGCACTAGTGGGACTATAGCAAAGTCCAATAGCCACGTATAGGATGCCACTAGGTACACTGAGTGTTTGCTAGTATAATGGCTTGGTTAGAATGAGTTGTAGTGTGCAACGCAGGCAGACGCGCTCTGCAAATGTCTTTGCACTAGTGGGACTATAGCAAAGTCCAATAGCCACGTATAGGATGCCACTAGGTACACTGAGTGTTTGCTAGTATAATGGCTTGGTTAGAATGAGTTGTAGTGTGCAACGCAGGCAGACGCGCTCTGCAAATGTCTTTGCACTAGTGGGACTATAGCAAAGTCCAATAGCCACGTATAGGATGCCACTAGGTACACTGAGTGTTTGCTAGTATAATGGCTTGGTTAGAATGAGTTGTAGTGTGCAACGCAGGCAGACGCGCTCTGCAAATGTCTTTGCACTAGTGGGACTATAGCAAAGTCCAATAGCCACGTATAGGATGCCACTAGGTACACTGAGTGTTTGCTAGTATAATGGCTTAGTTATAATTAGTTGGAGTGTGCAACGCAGGCAGATGCGCTCTGCAAATGTCTTGGCACTAGTGGGACTATAGCAAAGTCCAATAGCCACGTATAGGATGCCACTAGGTACACTGAGTGTTTGCTAGTATAATGGCTTGGTTAGAATGAGTTGTAGTGTGCAACGCAGGCAGACGCGCTCTGCAAATGTCTTTGCACTAGTGGGACTATAGCAAAGTCCAATAGCCACGTATAGGATGCCACTAGGTACACTGAGTGTTTGCTAGTATAATGGCTTGGTTAGAATGAGTTGTAGTGTGCAACGCAGGCAGACGCGCTCTGCAAATGTCTTTGCACTAGTGGGACTATAGCAAAGTCCAATAGCCACGTATAGGATGCCACTAGGTACACTGAGTGTTTGCTAGTATAATGGCTTGGTTAGAATGAGTTGTAGTGTGCAACGCAGGCAGACGCGCTCTGCAAATGTCTTTGCACTAGTGGGACTATAGCAAAGTCCAATAGCCACGTATAGGATGCCACTAGGTACACTGAGTGTTTGCTAGTATAATGGCTTGGTTAGAATGAGTTGTAGTGTGCAACGCAGGCAGACGCGCTCTGCAAATGTCTTTGCACTAGTGGGACTATAGCAAAGTCCAATAGCCACGTATAGGATGCCACTAGGTACACTGAGTGTTTGCTAGTATAATGGCTTGGTTAGAATGAGTTGTAGTGTGCAACGCAGGCAGACGCGCTCTGCAAATGTCTTTGCACTAGTGGGACTATAGCAAAGTCCAATAGCCACGTATAGGATGCCACTAGGTACACTGAGTGTTTGCTAGTATAATGGCTTGGTTAGAATGAGTTGTAGTGTGCAACGCAGGCAGACGCGCTCTGCAAATGTCTTTGCACTAGTGGGACTATAGCAAAGTCCAATAGCCACGTATAGGATGCCACTAGGTACACTGAGTGTTTGCTAGTATAATGGCTTAGTTATAATTAGTTGGAGTGTGCAACGCAGGCAGATGCGCTCTGCAAATGTCTTGGCACTAGTGGGACTATAGCAAAGTCCAATAGCCACGTATAGGATGCCACTAGGTACACTGAGTGTTTGCTAGTATAATGGCTTAGTTATAATTAGTTGGAGTGTGCAACGCAGGCAGATGCGCTCTGCAAATGTCTTGGCACTAGTGGGACTATAGCAAAGTCCAATAGCCACGTATAGGATGCCACTAGGTACACTGAGTGTTTGCTAGTATAATGGCTTGGTTAGAATGAGTTGTAGTGTGCAACGCAGGCAGACGCGCTCTGCAAATGTCTTTGCACTAGTGGGACTATAGCAAAGTCCAATAGCCACGTATAGGATGCCACTAGGTACACTGAGTGTTTGCTAGTATAATGGCTTGGTTAGAATGAGTTGTAGTGTGCAACGCAGGCAGACGCGCTCTGCAAATGTCTTTGCACTAGTGGGACTATAGCAAAGTCCAATAGCCACGTATAGGATGCCACTAGGTACACTGAGTGTTTGCTAGTATAATGGCTTGGTTAGAATGAGTTGTAGTGTGCAACGCAGGCAGACGCGCTCTGCAAATGTCTTTGCACTAGTGGGACTATAGCAAAGTCCAATAGCCACGTATAGGATGCCACTAGGTACACTGAGTGTTTGCTAGTATAATGGCTTGGTTAGAATGAGTTGTAGTGTGCAACGCAGGCAGACGCGCTCTGCAAATGTCTTTGCACTAGTGGGACTATAGCAAAGTCCAATAGCCACGTATAGGATGCCACTAGGTACACTGAGTGTTTGCTAGTATAATGGCTTAGTTATAATTAGTTGGAGTGTGCAACGCAGGCAGATGCGCTCTGCAAATGTCTTGGCACTAGTGGGACTATAGCAAAGTCCAATAGCCACGTATAGGATGCCACTAGGTACACTGAGTGTTTGCTAGTATAATGGCTTGGTTAGAATGAGTTGTAGTGTGCAACGCAGGCAGACGCGCTCTGCAAATGTCTTTGCACTAGTGGGACTATAGCAAAGTCCAATAGCCACGTATAGGATGCCACTAGGTACACTGAGTGTTTGCTAGTATAATGGCTTGGTTAGAATGAGTTGTAGTGTGCAACGCAGGCAGACGCGCTCTGCAAATGTCTTTGCACTAGTGGGACTATAGCAAAGTCCAATAGCCACGTATAGGATGCCACTAGGTACACTGAGTGTTTGCTAGTATAATGGCTTGGTTAGAATGAGTTGTAGTGTGCAACGCAGGCAGACGCGCTCTGCAAATGTCTTTGCACTAGTGGGACTATAGCAAAGTCCAATAGCCACGTATAGGATGCCACTAGGTACACTGAGTGTTTGCTAGTATAATGGCTTGGTTAGAATGAGTTGTAGTGTGCAACGCAGGCAGACGCGCTCTGCAAATGTCTTTGCACTAGTGGGACTATAGCAAAGTCCAATAGCCACGTATAGGATGCCACTAGGTACACTGAGTGTTTGCTAGTATAATGGCTTGGTTAGAATGAGTTGTAGTGTGCAACGCAGGCAGACGCGCTCTGCAAATGTCTTTGCACTAGTGGGACTATAGCAAAGTCCAATAGCCACGTATAGGATGCCACTAGGTACACTGAGTGTTTGCTAGTATAATGGCTTGGTTAGAATGAGTTGTAGTGTGCAACGCAGGCAGACGCGCTCTGCAAATGTCTTTGCACTAGTGGGACTATAGCAAAGTCCAATAGCCACGTATAGGATGCCACTAGGTACACTGAGTGTTTGCTAGTATAATGGCTTAGTTATAATTAGTTGGAGTGTGCAACGCAGGCAGATGCGCTCTGCAAATGTCTTGGCACTAGTGGGACTATAGCAAAGTCCAATAGCCACGTATAGGATGCCACTAGGTACACTGAGTGTTTGCTAGTATAATGGCTTAGTTATAATTAGTTGGAGTGTGCAACGCAGGCAGATGCGCTCTGCAAATGTCTTGGCACTAGTGGGACTATAGCAAAGTCCAATAGCCACGTATAGGATGCCACTAGGTACACTGAGTGTTTGCTAGTATAATGGCTTGGTTAGAATGAGTTGTAGTGTGCAACGCAGGCAGACGCGCTCTGCAAATGTCTTTGCACTAGTGGGACTATAGCAAAGTCCAATAGCCACGTATAGGATGCCACTAGGTACACTGAGTGTTTGCTAGTATAATGGCTTGGTTAGAATGAGTTGTAGTGTGCAACGCAGGCAGACGCGCTCTGCAAATGTCTTTGCACTAGTGGGACTATAGCAAAGTCCAATAGCCACGTATAGGATGCCACTAGGTACACTGAGTGTTTGCTAGTATAATGGCTTGGTTAGAATGAGTTGTAGTGTGCAACGCAGGCAGACGCGCTCTGCAAATGTCTTTGCACTAGTGGGACTATAGCAAAGTCCAATAGCCACGTATAGGATGCCACTAGGTACACTGAGTGTTTGCTAGTATAATGGCTTGGTTAGAATGAGTTGTAGTGTGCAACGCAGGCAGACGCGCTCTGCAAATGTCTTTGCACTAGTGGGACTATAGCAAAGTCCAATAGCCACGTATAGGATGCCACTAGGTACACTGAGTGTTTGCTAGTATAATGGCTTGGTTAGAATGAGTTGTAGTGTGCAACGCAGGCAGACGCGCTCTGCAAATGTCTTTGCACTAGTGGGACTATAGCAAAGTCCAATAGCCACGTATAGGATGCCACTAGGTACACTGAGTGTTTGCTAGTATAATGGCTTGGTTAGAATGAGTTGTAGTGTGCAACGCAGGCAGACGCGCTCTGCAAATGTCTTTGCACTAGTGGGACTATAGCAAAGTCCAATAGCCACGTATAGGATGCCACTAGGTACACTGAGTGTTTGCTAGTATAATGGCTTGGTTAGAATGAGTTGTAGTGTGCAACGCAGGCAGACGCGCTCTGCAAATGTCTTTGCACTAGTGGGACTATAGCAAAGTCCAATAGCCACGTATAGGATGCCACTAGGTACACTGAGTGTTTGCTAGTATAATGGCTTGGTTAGAATGAGTTGTAGTGTGCAACGCAGGCAGACGCGCTCTGCAAATGTCTTTGCACTAGTGGGACTATAGCAAAGTCCAATAGCCACGTATAGGATGCCACTAGGTACACTGAGTGTTTGCTAGTATAATGGCTTGGTTAGAATGAGTTGTAGTGTGCAACGCAGGCAGACGCGCTCTGCAAATGTCTTTGCACTAGTGGGACTATAGCAAAGTCCAATAGCCACGTATAGGATGCCACTAGGTACACTGAGTGTTTGCTAGTATAATGGCTTGGTTAGAATGAGTTGTAGTGTGCAACGCAGGCAGACGCGCTCTGCAAATGTCTTTGCACTAGTGGGACTATAGCAAAGTCCAATAGCCACGTATAGGATGCCACTAGGTACACTGAGTGTTTGCTAGTATAATGGCTTGGTTAGAATGAGTTGTACTGTGCAACGCAGGCAGACGCGCTCTGCAAATGTCTTTGCACTAGTGGGACTATAGCAAAGTCCAATAGCCACGTATAGGATGCCACTAGGTACACTGAGTGTTTGCTAGTATAATGGCTTGGTTAGAATGAGTTGTAGTGTGCAACGCAGGCAGACGCGCTCTGCAAATGTCTTTGCACTAGTGGGACTATAGCAAAGTCCAATAGCCACGTATAGGATGCCACTAGGTACACTGAGTGTTTGCTAGTATAATGGCTTGGTTAGAATGAGTTGTAGTGTGCAACGCAGGCAGACGCGCTCTGCAAATGTCTTTGCACTAGTGGGACTATAGCAAAGTCCAATAGCCACGTATAGGATGCCACTAGGTACACTGAGTGTTTGCTAGTATAATGGCTTGGTTAGAATGAGTTGTAGTGTGCAACGCAGGCAGACGCGCTCTGCAAATGTCTTTGCACTAGTGGGACTATAGCAAAGTCCAATAGCCACGTATAGGATGCCACTAGGTACACTGAGTGTTTGCTAGTATAATGGCTTGGTTAGAATGAGTTGTAGTGTGCAACGCAGGCAGACGCGCTCTGCAAATGTCTTTGCACTAGTGGGACTATAGCAAAGTCCAATAGCCACGTATAGGATGCCACTAGGTACACTGAGTGTTTGCTAGTATAATGGCTTGGTTAGAATGAGTTGTAGTGTGCAATGCAGGCAGACGCGCTCTGCAAATGTCTTTGCACTAGTGGGACTATAGCAAAGTCCAATAGCCACGTATAGGATGCCACTAGGTACACTGAGTGTTTGCTAGTATAATGGCTTAGTTATCAGTTGGAGTGTGCAGAGGACAAGAGGGTACAGTGGCAGGATTGTGGTGCTCTGGGTAGAGGAATGGAAGACTGCCTTTCTATTCCCTCCTAATGGTGAAATGCAGGTAGGAAATCCCTGACCTGGGCTACACAGACGCTGTTGCTGTTTGCAGGACCTGTCACCTATGGCTCTCTGACCCTGCCGGTTGGAGCCCTTAAAAGGACTGCTATAAAGTGCTCTCCCTAAGCTGTCTAACGCTGTGTATGCAGCGCATACAGCTGTATCGGCTATAGGACTCAGGAAGACGGAGCTGCGACAGTGATGTCTGACACCAAAGACGCAGAAGGCAGATAATGGCGTCCGTGAAGAAAATGTCCGGTTTTATAATGCAGGGACATGTGACATGCAGATCCTATCACACATGCCGTTGCTTCTCTGGCTCAAAGTCCACTTAGCTGTGTGTGTGTCTGGGATTGGCTGACATGCTGGCCCGCCCCACAAGACGCGCGCACTTAGGGAAGGAAGACAAGAAAAAAAAAAAAAAAAAAATGGCGATCGCCATTATAGAAACAGCAGTGATCTGAAGGCGCTGTTCACGCACACTATACACTGAAATGTGATAATAGTTTGATTCACAGAGTGACTTACACTATTACAGCAGAAACCAAGCTATGATTTAGCTGTTTTTTGGCTGCTAGAACCGTTCTCGAACGTTTCTAGAACTACCGAGCTTTTGCAAAAAGCTCGAGTTCTAGTTCGATCTAGAACATGCCCCAAAATCACTCGAGCCGCGAACTGGAGAACCACGAACCACGAACCGCGCTCAACTCTAATCATCACCCTGTGTGTTCTCACTCCCCTCGTCCTCAGAGTCAACCTCTTCCTGCCCTGACCGAATAGTCAAGTTGTCGTTCCAATCAGGTATCTGAGTCTCATCGTCATCAGCATGTTCCTCATTGTCTCCACCAAGAGGAGTTACAGTTTAGGGATGAGGGTCTACATTATGCTCTGAACATTCTTCATCTGGGTCTGAATCTGACTTAAAAAGCTTCTGGGCATCAGTGCAGATCATTTCTTTGTCTGGACTCACTGCAGCTTTGGAGCAGATCTCTGATTTCCAGGCTATAGTGTGACTGAACAGCTCTGCAGACTCAACCATCTCAGTTACCCCATACTCAGCAGGGCGGGTGGAGACTTGAGATCTGGTAGGAAGCAAGTGCGATTGGGGTGACACCTCAGAGGATTGGAGTATTTGGGATGTGGAAGTTGAGGTGGAGGAAAGGCCACTTGATGGAGCACTTGAGATCCATTCAAGCACCTGCTCTTTTTGTGCCTCATCTACATTTGGTAGCAATGGTTGTGTCCATAAGAAAGAGATCATATCAGATTGTCCACGGAAAGAAGTAGACATCTTATTTTGGCTGGAAGATGGTCTTTCTTCAGCAGATGTTACTGTTGCTTTACCACCTACCCCACGGACACAATCATTTTTTCCCTTTCCAACACGCCTTTTCCCCTTTCCACCAGCATCTGGCCTTTTGCCACTCATTTTGTATGTGAACAAATTGGCAACTGTTTGTTGCAGTAAAAAATTGGCTACTACAGATGGAGAGGTGGGGTAGCTCTCTTGACAGCAGTACTACGCCACTGACTATCACACACTGATACTATGCTGGACTTTTTGTAGTTAAAAATTGGCTAATAGATATGGAGACAGGTGGTGTATCTTACTTTACAAGACTGCTACACCGCTGACAATCACACACTGATACTATGCCCAAAGGAATTTCCTGAGCTGATTTGGACAGATGCTGTGAAAATCACTTGCACAGCGCTGGCACAGACCTGCCTATCAAAAATTGCTATGAACTGCTCTAAGCTAGCCCTGAATGGGGCTGAAATTACAACTAGTCCCTACTCCCTAAACCAATGTCTCGATTGCACTTTATAGCAACCACAGCAGCAGGAGCGGTGACTAACACACACCCGCAGCACTGAGATAATGATGGCGATGGGGAAAATGGCCCGGTGTTATAGGGCAAGGACATGTGACATACACAGCCAATGACACATGCCCTTGCTTGTCTGCCAAAAAGGCACTTTGCTGTGTGTGTGTCTGTGATTGACTGACAGCCTGGCCCGCCCCACTGGACACGCGGTTAGGAAAAAAAAATGGCGATCGCCATTCTTTCAGCACTCAGCAGCACTAATCTAAACCATGTCCCCCCGCACACAATATGCTTAATTTTGATAATATTATTAACATTGAATGACAGTATTACTGTGAAAAGCCAGTAGTAACTAGCTACACATTTGGTGATTGAACCGTTATCGAATGGTAACTCGTAGTGATGAGCGAGTACCAAAAAGCTCGGGTGCTCGAGGCTCGGGCCGAGCATCCCAAGATACTCGTGTACTCGGCCCGAGCACCGAGCCCAATGTTATCCTATGGGAGACCCGAGTATTTTTATGAAATGACCCCCCGGCAGCATGTAGAAACCCTAAAAATGTCACAAAAGTCTTAGAAGAGTGCTCAAATGACATGGCAACAGCATGGGGAAGACCCCTTGAAGCATTTATCATTCAAAAGTCACAGCTGTGAACAATTTTGTCCGAGTTTTACGCCATTTTTACGGACTCACCAGAAAACCTTCCAAAATGACACCAAAATGAATTTTCATGGCGGAAATGTTAAGGGCACATACCCAATAGTGAGATAGAGCTGATGTATGTTACTTTTTGAGATTACATGAAAGATTTTACGTGAAAACATTGTGTGGCACTCTGATGTCCAAAACGCACGTTTTGTGCTTTTTACTAGCGATGTCGGTCATTTTTTTTTTTTCATTCTATCTCCCTCAGTCCGTCGGTCGGTCTCTCTGTCTGTCTGTCGGTCTCTCTCTGTCTTGTCTGTCCCCCTCTCACAGTCTGTCGGTCAGTCTCCCCCCTCTCTCATACTTACCGTTCCCCGATCACTGCCGCGGCGCTGCACAGCTGTTCACTAAACTCCGGCGGCTTTTCCTCTTTTGAAAAAGCCGACCGCTCATTAAACAATCTCGTATTCCCTGCTTTCCTGCTTTTCGGCGCCTATGATTGGTTGCAGTGAGACCCGCCCCCACGCTGAGTGACAGGTGTTTCACTGCACCCAATCACAGCAGCCGGTGGGCGTGTGTATACTGTGCAGTGAAATAAATAATTAAATAATTAAAAAAAACGGCGTGCGGTCCCCCCAATTTTAATACCAGCCAGATAAAGCCATACGGCTGAAGGCTGGTATTCTCAGGATGGGGAGCTCCATGTTATGGGGAGCCCCCTAGCCTAACAATATCAGTCAGCAGCCGCCCAGAATTGCCGCATACATTAGATGCGACAGTTCTGGGACTGTACCCGGCTCTTCCCGATTTGCCCTGGTGCGTTGGCAAATCGGGGTAATAAGGAGTTATTGGCAGCCTATAGCTGCCAATAAGTCCTAGATTAATCATGTCAGGCGTCTCCCCGAGATACCTTCCATGATTAATCTGTAAATTACAGTAAATAAACACACACACACATGAAAAAATAATTTATTTGAAATAAAAAACACAAACCAATTCCCTCGTAACCAATTTAATAAGCCCCAAAAAGCCCTCCATGTCCGGCGTAATCCACGGACCTCCAGCGTCGCTTCCAGCTCTGCTGCATGGAGGTGACAGGAGCTGCAGCAGACACCGCCGCTCCTGTCACCTCCACGCAGCTAATGAAGACAGCCGCGCGATCAACTGAGCTGTCCCTAAGCTTATCCGCGGCCACCGCTGGATCCAGCGGTGGCCGTGAGTTACCTGACTGACAGCAGCTGATTGCGCTACTCACCTCAGTTGCTGTGTGAAGCTGACAGGAGCGGCTGTGTATTCTGCCGCTCCTGTCACCTGCATGCAGCAGAGCTGGAAGCGACACTGGAGGTCCGTGGATTACGCTGGACATGGAGGGCTTTTTGGGGATTATTAAATTGGTTACGAGGGAATTGGTTTGTGTTTTTATTTCTAATAAATTATTTTTTCAGGTGTGTGTGTGTTTATTTACTGTAATTTACAGATTAATCATGGAAGGTTTCTCGGGGAGACGCCTGACATGATTAATCTAGGACTTATTGGCAGCTATGGGCTGCCATTAACTCCTTATTACCCCAATTTGCCAACACATCAGGGCAAATCGGGAAGAGCCGGGTACAGTCCCAGAACTGTCGCATCTAATGTATGCGGCAATTCTGGGCGGCTGCTGACTGATATTGTTAGGCTGGGGGGCTCCCCATAACGTGGGGCTCCCCATCCTGAGAATACCAGCCTTCAGCCGTATGGCTTTATCTGGCTGGTATTAAAATTGGTGGGACTGCACGCCGGTTTCTTTAATTATTTAATTATTTATTTCACTGCACAGTTTACACACGCCCACCGGCTGCTGTGATTGGGTGCAGTGAGACACCTGTCACTCAGCGTGGGGGCGTGTCTCACTGCAACCAATCATAGGCGCCTGTGGGCGAGGAAAGCAGGGAATACGAGATGGCTGTGTACAGAGCACAGTGCGCCAGCCGGTATAAAGGCTCGGTCATGCTGTGCGGGCCGGCCAATCACTGCAATTCCACAACTAACAGGGCTGTGGCATTGCAGTGGTCTGCCAGACAATCCCTGCATGAGGGCTGGCTCTCAAAAGAGCGCCAACATGCAGGAATGAAGACCACAAGTACAGCACGAGTATCGCGAAATTACTCGGTACCCGCCGAGTAGCCCGAGTACAGTGATACTCGTGCGAGTACTCGCTCAACACTAGTAACTCGAACTATTGAACGTGAAGCTAATCGTTCGAGTTCGTCGAACGACTCGAACATCGCCAAAAAGAGGTCGAGCTTGAGATTGGCGAATAGTTCGATTCGAACACCGCTCATCTCTACTAGAGAGCAGAACTGAGAGAATTTCTGTGTGTGTAGTCAATGGAGCAGGAGTCAGCATGGTGGATGCCCCATTTGTAAAAACTCATATGGTTACTTGCAGTATGTTGGCTAAGTCCATCTCCATCTACGGCATTGACTCAGCGCAGCTTGCTCAGGGATGCCTGACACAGATGGTACATGATATAAAACTAATAGTAGGATACCTACATTATGAAGTAATTTTCTGCTATGTTCTGGAATGGCCTTCCCCCTCCTATTGTACTAGGTCTACCATGGTTGGGAAAACATAATCCTGTAGTGGACTGGCAATCCAGAGAAATTGTGGAGTGGAGGAACTACTGTTTTGATAACTGTCCCAACACTTCCCTCTCTGCAGTCTCCAGGGGGACTTTACCTGCATTTTTGTCTGGGTTTGAGGATGTATTTTCAGAGACGGGGTGTTGGGATTTGCCTCCCTATCGTGTATACGATTGTCCCATTAATCTAATTCCTGGAGCAAAAAATTCCCAAGTCCACACTGTACAATCTTTCTGGCCAATAGAGACAAGCCATGAAAGATTACATTGCTGAGAGTCGGAAGAAGGGACATATAAAAACCCTCCTCTTCGCATGTGGCGGCAGGGTCCTTCTTCGTTAATATGGCGGTCTCCAGCCTTGTTTGGATTTTTGGGAATTGAAACAGATTACCATTCAATACCCTTATCCTCTTCCTCTCATTCCGGATATATTCCAACAGATTTTGGGAGCTAAATCGTTTTCCAAGTTGAATGTAAGGGGGGCTTAAAATTTGGTTAGAATCAGAGAGGGTGATGAATGGAAAAAGGCTTTCAATAGAACTGAGGGTCCCTTTAAAAGCCTGGTTATGCCACTCGGTCTCACTAATGCTCTGCAGTTTTCCAGCATTTTGTGAATTATATTTTTACAATTTGGTGAGCAGGTTTGTGGTGGTTTATTTGAATGATATCTTGATCTACTCACCCGATATGGAGACACATCAGGTACATATTAAACAGGTTTTAAAATTCTTGAGAGATAACAAACTGTATGCCAAACTGGAGACGTGTGTTTTCGCTGTCCAAGAGGTGAAATTTTTGGGATACCTGTTGTCTGCTTCGGGTTCTTGGATGGATTCAGAGAAGTTCTGTGTTGTACTTCACTGTGATTGTCCAGAAAACCTGAAACCATTACAGCTCTTTTTGGGGTTTACCAATTTTTACTTAATATTTATTCAAAACTATTCGGTAGTTGTAAAACCTCTCACTGACTGCAAAAAAGGTTTGGATTTCTCTAAATGGTTGGACTCCGCCCAGCAGGCTTTTTTCCATTTTAAAAAATGTTTTTCCACTGCACCTGTACTCAGTCAGCCTGATGTTTCACAGCCTTTTATTGTAGAAGTTGACGCATCTGAGGTGGGGGTTGGGGCTGTGTTATCACAGGGTCTGTCCCTAGTAAGTGGCATTCATGTGCTTTATTTTCCGAGAAATTGTCCAAGAGAAACTATGATGTTGGCAAAAGAGAACTCTAGGCAATTAAGTTAGCTTTCAAGAAATGGCAAAATTGGCTGGAGGGTCAGTTCATCCCATTACTGTAATCACAGACCATAAAATCCTGTCATATCTCGAGTCTGCCAAATGTTTGAATCCCAGGCAGACTAGATGGTCCTTGTTTTTAAACCAGATTAAAGTCTTACTGTCACTTACTGTCCATGGATTAAAAGCAGCAAGGCAGATGAATTATCCTGGAGCTTGCCTGGTGGTAGAGATCATGTGAACCTGGTATATATTTTTCAGAAGGGGGTGGTTGTCTCGGTCTTGTGCCCAGAAATGGAGAAGGAGGTGTTGGAGGATCAGGGCAATGTACCGACTTCTTGCCCTTCAGGAAGGTTGTTTATATTTCCCAATTTGCGCCATAAACTAATTGGGGAACATCACAATTCTGTACCTACGGATCATTCAGGTAATAAAACAATCTCAAAACTCCTTTCTCGTTGTTTTGTCACGGTTGTGTCATGGGTGACAGTCATGTGGTTTCTGGCAATAGAAGGTCACAGCATTTGGCTATGCAAAATGCTCCCTGATTCTGTTGTTCCTGCTGTTAGTAGTCATTGTACTAAATAGCTTTCCTGCTGGATTTTCATCTATTCCCCTTCAGGACCAAGGGGAGCTAAAGTTCCGTCCAGTTGCTTGTTATCAGTATTCCCCTTTTGTTTAATTACCATATTTTTCGGACTATAAGATGCACCGGACTATAAGACGCACCCTTGTTTTAGAGGAGGAAAAAATAGAAAAAAATAAAATTAAAGTAAAAGAATGTGGTCATGATACACTGTTATTTTACTGCTGACAGTGTTACTGAGGTAATAATATCCCCCATTCTGGTACCTTCCAGGTATATATGGCCCCCATCGTGGAATATGTATGTTCTCCATCATTATATGTGTGATCCTCCAATCTGGTGTGTGTGTGTGTGTGTATATAGTTATAGTGTGTGTGTGTATATATAGAGCTATATACTGTGTGTGTATATATAGAGTTATATAGTGTGTGTGTGTGTATATAGTTATAGTTATAATGTGTGTGTGTGTGTGTGTCTGTGTATATATATAGTTATATTGTGTGTGTGTATGTGTATATATAGTTATAGTTATATTGTGTGTGTGTGTGTATTGTGAGACTGTGACCGGGGTTATCTATGACGGCCGGTATGTCTCGCCCAGGTTGTGCTCACTCCATGATAGAAAGTAAATCCACTATAGGGTTAATGCTGTTTCCCTACAGGCTTAAGGAAGGGTTAAAAGGAAACAGGAACGAGGGCAGGTGTGCCGGGTGTGGGGGAAGTGACCAGAACTTCCTGAGCCCTCTGCTGGAGAGGCACATGTATTTTGTTATGGACTTTTTGTTTGGACATTAAACATCGTGTGCTGTGAACCTTGATGCCTGGATCCCGTGTCTTCTGCTGCGCAGCCGACCGCGCTACCTCACATATGGTGGAGAATGCGGGCATGACAGCCGGTGAGGTGTAGCATCCATCCCTGGTGACCCAGCTGCGCATGTCCTGGATTCGAGCGGCTATACTACAGCCCAAACCCGGCGACGCCATGGAGGACATACTAAAGCATTTGGCTCAGGCTAATGCACAGCAGCAACAGGCTAATGCTCAGCAGCTACAAACCAATGCACACCTGCTCCAATCCTTGCAAGTGCAGGAAAAAAAACTCCAAGAACAGTTGGATCAGGCCAATGCACGTCAGCAGCAATCCTTGCAAGTGCAGGTCAAAATGCACCAAGAACAGATGGAGCAGGCCAATGCACGTCAGCAGCAAGCCTTACAATTGCAGGAAAAAAGGCACCAAGAACAGATGGTTCTCCTGGCCAAGTCGATCCGTGCCGGACCGGCAGCAACAACCCCGGGACCGGGTGACGACGGCAGCGTCCGGAAAGCGGTGAGACAAGCGTTGCAAAAGATGACCCCGGGTGATGATGTGGAAGCGTTCCTGGCGGTGTTTGAGCGGGTGGCCGAGCGGGAAAAGCTGCCGACCCCGCAGTGGGCTGAGGTATTGTCGCCCTATCTGACGGGGGAACCCCAAAAAGCGTACCTGGACCTCGGTACCGAGGACGCCATTGACTATGTGACCCTGAAAGCCGAAATACTGGCTCGGTTGGGGGTGAATACCTATGTACGGGCTCAGCGGGTAAATCAGTGGTTCTATGAGGAAGCCAAACCCGTACGCTCCCAGGCCTATGACTTATTACATCTTGTAAAAAAGTGGTTGCAGCCTGACACTCTGAGCCCGGCGCAAATGGTGGAAAGGGTAGTAGTGGATCGTTTTGTGCGCACTTTACCCGTCACCGTTCAACGGTGGGTAGGACAGGGTGACCCGAGTACCCTGGACCAATTAGTGTCCCTGGTAGAGCGGCATGTGGCTACGCAGGACTTGATACGGGACACTGAGACTTTGCGTACCGCCCGTCGGTCCGGCCCCTCCAAGCCTAGGGCCAAGGACCCACCGCCGACACCGGTACAGGAGTTCGCTACCATCCTGGCTGAGGCTGCGCCCGCCGTTCCTGAGGTCCGGAAGGCCATGTACCCTAAACGACAACTTGTCAAGGGGGTTTCCTTCCCTATTAGATGTTGGCGGTGCCAGCGGGTGGGACATATGGAAGCCCAGTGTCCACTCACCACGGAGCCCATGGATTGTGGGGTTACCCGGCGGGGTTCAATGTATGCTCAGGTGGTGTGTACCGCTGACCTGGTCTCCCCAGAGACAGAGCCCCACTTGTGCCAAATACAGGTGAATGGATGTCCGGTTACAGGATTGTTGGATTCCGGAAGCTTAGTGACCCTTGTGCGATCCACCTTGAGAGCTAAAGTAAAGGCCACAGGACGCACTGTGGGGGTGGTTTGCATACATGGGGACCGCCACGACTATCCCACGGGGATTGTCACCATCACAGCACCTTGCGGTCAGGTGCAACATGAGGTGGGACTTCTTAACACTCTTCCTTATGACGTGATCCTAGGAAGGGATCTGCCCTATTTTTGGACTTTATGGAGGGGACCCCCTAAGTCCCCTCAGATATTGGTCGGTCCGGGACCTGAGCCCTACAATCCTGAATCCGGGACACCTGCCGTAGGGGTCACGATGATAGGGACAGAGTGTGAACCCGATAGGTCACCCCTAGAGGTATTGGCAGGAGAGGCTGAGACGGTCGAGCCCATCCCGGAGTTGGAGGCATCCCCGGATACGTTTGGGACAGCCCAACTCCAGGACCCTACGTTAATACATGCCCGGAGTCGGGTGACAGTAGTTGACGGGGTGGCACAGCTGCCCAGTGCCCAGGTAAGGTACCCCCATTTCGCTCTTAAGCAGGATTTACTCTACCGGGTAGATGAAATACGGGGCGTAGGGGTAGAACAGTTGGTGGTGCCCCAGCCGCATCGCCGGCGGGTCCTCGACTTGGCTCATAAACACCTGATGAGTGGCCACCTAGGGGTCAAGAAAACGCAGGAGCGAATATTGCAAAGGTTCTATTGGCCCGGGGTCTTTGGGGAGGTAAAACGGTTCTGCGAAACCTGCCCGGAGTGTCAGCTTACTGCACCCCTGACCCATTTTCGCAGTCCGTTGGTACCGTTACCCATTATAGAAGTCCCTTTTGAACGGATAGGGATGGATCTGGTGGGGCCCCTCGTAAAGTCCGCTCGAGGGCACCAACACATCCTAGTGATCGTTGACTATGCCACCCGGTATCCCGAGGCGATACCTCTCAGACATACTGCAGCAAAGCTTATAGCTCGGGAGTTGTTTGCTGTGTTCTGCCGGGTGGGATTGCCCAAGGAGATCCTTACGGATCAGGGGACCCCATTCATGTCTAAAGTGACCAAAGAGCTATGCCGGCTACTCCAGATCAAGCAGTTGCGTACGTCTGTGTATCATCCGCAAACGGACGGTTTAGTCGAGCGTTTCAATAAAACCCTGAAAACCATGCTAAGAAGGGTGATTTCAAAAGACGGGAAAGACTGGGATATGATGCTTCCCTATTTGATGTTTGCCATACGAGAGGTGCCACAGGCATCCACGGGGTTTTCGCCTTTTGAATTGTTATACGGGCGACATCCCCGGGGATTGTTGGACCTGGCAAAGGAAACATGGGAACAAGAGCCCACCCCCCATAAAAGTGTGATTGAACACATTTTGGGTATGCAGAACCGCATAAGCGCGGTCATGCCAATTGTGAAGGAGCACTTACAGGAGGCTCAGGCCGCGCAAAGCGGCCGCTACAATAGACAAGCCACCGTGCGGACCTTTAAACCCGGGGATCGGGTGTTGGTATTGATCCCCACGGCGGAGAGCAAATTCCTGGCTCAGTGGCAAGGCCCCTACGAGATAAAGGAAAGAGTAGGGGTGGTTAACTATAAAGTATTGCAGCCCGGTAGGCGGAAACCTGAACAAATATACCATGTCAACCTATTAAAACCTTGGCAGGAACGGGAAAGCCTGATGGCTGTTTTTTCCCCACCTCCCTCCTCTTCGGGTCGTTCACATCCGGCTCCAGCGACCTCCGGAGAGGACGAACCGGAAGTAAGGATTGGAGAAGCCCTCACCAAGCAACAGAGGCGAGAGGCCAGACGGTTGGTTCAGCAGAACCCCGATGTCTTCTCCGAGCTGCCCGGTAGGACCAGTCTGATACGACATGATATTGTCACCGAGCCCCACCTGAAGGTACGCCTGAAGTCATACCGGGTGCCGGAGGCTCGACGACAAGCCATATCGGAGGAAGTAAAGACAATGTTACGCCTGGGGGTCATCGAAAAATCCCGGAGTGAATGGGCTAGTCCGATTGTCCTAATACCAAAACCCGATGGCTCCTTAAGGTTCTGCAATGACTTTAGGAGATTGAACGAAATATCCAAGTTCGATCTCTACCCCATGCCCCGGGTCGATGAGCTGATTGATAGGCTGGGACAGGCGCGATATTTTACCACGCTCGACCTGACCAAAGGGTACTGGCAGGTGCCACTAACGGAGTCCGCCAAGGAGAAAACAGCTTTTGTTACGCCGGAGGGTCTCTTCCACTATGTTGTCTTGCCTTTTGGGTTACATGGCGCTCCGGCCACGTTCCAGAGGTTGATGGACTTAGTGCTGGAACCCCACCAGGCGTATGCATCAGCGTACCTGGATGACATCATTATTTACAGCTCCGATTGGCAGACCCACTTGGAACAGGTACAAGCGGTGGTGGACGCGCTTCGAACAGCCGGATTGACAGCCAATCCCAAGAAATGTGCATTGGGACTCACGGAAGCCCGCTACTTGGGCTACGTGATAGGCCAAGGAGTGATTAAGCCCCAAATTAACAAGGTTGAGGCGATCCAGAAGTGGCCTAGACCCCTGACCACGAAGCAGGTTAGGGCCTTCCTGGGTATCGTGGGGTACTACAGGAGGTTTGTAAAGGATTTTGCGGGACTATCAGCCCCCTTGACGGACCTTCTCAAAGGCAAGAAGTCCGTCATGGTGCGGTGGACTCCGCAGGCCGAGGACTCCTTCCGGGCCCTGAAGGGGGTCCTGTGCGGACAGCCCGTTCTGGTCAACCCTGATTTCCGGAAGGAGTTCATAGTACAGACTGACGCCTCGGAGGTCGGCCTGGGGGCAGTGCTGTCTCAGGTGGTTCAGGGGGAGGAACACCCCGTCACCTTCTTGAGTAGGAAGCTCACCCCTCCCGAGCGGAATTATAGCGTAGTGGAGAAGGAGTGCCTGGCGATCAAGTGGGCCTTGGAGTCCCTACGCTATTACCTGCTGGGACGGCAGTTTCGCTTGGTGACGGATCACTCTCCACTGGTCTGGATGAGGTCCGCCAAGGAACGGAATGCCCGGGTTACCCGGTGGTTCCTTTCTCTGCAGAACTTCCGGTTTACGGTTGAACACCGGGCCGGTAGGTTGCAGGGCAACGCCGATGCCTTGTCCCGCGGCCCGTGCTTGATGGCTGGAGTTCAACCCCGCACGCTTGAACTGAGGGGGGGGGTATGTGAGACTGTGACCGGGGTTATCTATGACGGCCGGTATGTCTCGCCCAGGTTGTGCTCACTCCATGATAGAAAGTAAATCCATTATAGGGTTAATGCTGTTTCCCTACAGGCTTAAGGAAGGGTTAAAAGGAAACAGGAACGAGGGCAGGTGTGCCGGGTGTGGGGGAAGTGACCAGAACTTCCTGAGCCCTCTGCTGGAGAGGCACATGTATTTTGTTATGGACTTTTTGTTTGGACATTAAACATCGTGTGCTGTGAACCTTGATGCCTGGATCCCGTGTCTTCTGCTGCGCAGCCGACCGCGCTACCTCACAGTATATATAGTTATATACTGTGTGTGTACAGACTTATATAGTGTGTGTGTGTGTGTATATAGTTATATAGTGTGTGTGTGTGTGTATAGTGTGTGTGTAAATATATATATATATATATATATATATATATATAATGCCTATACTATATTATTTATTGCCTTACTTTTACTGATGTGATGCTCACCATGCTTCAGTTTGGTCCTGGCATTACAAACAAAGTCTCCCATATCTCAAGGACCTGCAGTGATGTAATGGAGAGGCAGACACTGTGCTGTTCTGTGCTGCTCTGGCCCACCCCTCTGCATTACATCACTGTAGGTCCTTGTCAGCTACGGGAGACTTCATTTCTAGTGCAGAGGCAGCAGGAGCAAAGTGAAAGTAATTTGAGCCTTCAGCACAGAGACTGCGGCTGTGCTGTGAAGGTATGCCGTGCTCTGGCCCCGGACACTGCAGTGATGTGCAGTTCCTCCGGGCCAGACATGACTGCAGTGGCTCCCTGCTCCTGCCTCCTAAATAGCGGACACACAGTCTCCCCAGCTGCTGCAGGAAGCCGGCGTCTGGAGCTCCCACGTGTGTCCGCTGTTTACATTAAACTATTGATTTGCTGCTGCTCACCCCCGCAGTCTGCAGAGAGAGGTGGGCGGGGAGCAGCTAATGAATATTCACTTACTTTAAGCAGCGGGCACACGTGGTTTCTCCAGCGCCGGCTTTCTGTAGCTGCGACCCTCCCTGCCTCCTGTGATCCCACTGCATAGTGCTGACTCCCCACAGCTCCCTACCCCACAGCTTCAGACCATAAGACGCACCCCACACTTTCCACCCAAATTTGGAGGAAAAAAAGTGCGCCTTATGGTCCGAAAAATACGGTACTTCCATCTTCCCTGGACTTGTGCCAGTGATATTATTCAGTTCATTCAAGCCGTGGCTGCAAGCAGGTGGTTTTCTCTCATCTGTAGTATTGTTGCTGAAACTTTGCTGAACTTCTTCCTGAGTCATCTGTGGATAAGTAGTTGATGCATTCTCCACCTGTGTGTCCTCCTTGTGTCTTCCCTTAGTGGGGTTAAAAAAAAGCTCATCCCACCTGTACCCAAATTAGGATCTAGCATTAGGGATACCTAAGTTTAGGTATCTGTCTTGGCGCATAGGTGCGAAACCTATCTAGGTTTTTGAGGGACCTCAGGAACCATCAGTAGGTTTGGTCAGGGGTCACCATCTCCCCCTTCCCTAGACACAGGGGTCCCCTTCCCTTACCTTTTGAAACTCACTTGGTACTTCACAGTACCAAGCATGAAACGTTTTAGGTGGCTGAGGTTGCATCAGGATGTGGTTAATTATGTGTCTGTATGCAGTATTTGCACACATTCCAAGATAATGCATACTCATCCATCGGGATCTCTCCTGCCATTAGCTATCCCAAATATACCATCGATGCATTTACCCATAAATTTAATTACTGTCGTCCCTTTGTCTTCAGGAAAGACTGTGGTTTTGGTGGTTGTGGATAGGTTCAGTAAGATGATGCATTTCATCACACTGCCAGCACTTCTGAATGCTAAGACTCTGGCTCAGGTGTTCATCAGTGAGATTGTGTAGCATCCGAGGGTTCCTTCTAATGTCGTCTCAGATCTTATTTACCATTGACTGAATTTGCGTAAATAATCATCACCAGGAGTCTACTGGCAAGTCACTATTCTTTGGCGCATACAGTTTTGATCCACAATTTGGTACCTTAAAGCCTGCTTTACACACTTCAATAAATCTTTCAATCCGTCGTCGGGGTCAAGTTGTAAGTGACGCACATCCTGCATCGTTCGTGACGTATTTGCGTGTGACACCTACGTGCGATCAAGATTGAACGAAAATACGGTGATCGCATACACGTCGTTTATTCCTCATACATTGGATGTTTTGTTGTATGAACCTAGTCAATTGAAACGTGTGACATCCCTCATACGATTTTGATGTCTGAGGCTATGTGCGCAGGTGTGCGCTCTGCACCGCAGCTTAAAAAAGGCCTGCTTCAGAGCGCAGCTGAAAAGCTGCGTTCTGAAGCGCCTCACAATGTCTGTCATTCACTAATCTCTGTCAGTCCGTCACTATCTCTGTCCCTCTCTCTCTGTCCATGTCAGTCTATCCCTCTTACCCCCTCTCTCATACTCACCGATCCCCGATCCCCGGCCCGGCTCTGCACGGCATTCACACTGCTCCGGCGGCTTTTACTGTTTTGAAAAAGCCGGCCGCCCATTAAACAATCTCGTATTCCCTGCTTTCCCCGCCCACTGGCGCCTATGATTGGTTACAGTGAGACACGCCCCCACGCTGAGTGACAGGTGTCACACTGCACCCAATCACAGCAGCCGGTGGGCGTGTCTATACTGTGCAGTGAAATAAATATTTAAATAATTAAAAAAAACAGCGTGCGGTCCCCCCCAATTTTAAAACCAGCCAGATAAAGCCATACGGCTGAAGGCTGGTATTCTCAGGATGGGGAGCTCCACGTTATGGGGAGCCCCCCAGCCTAACAATATCAGTCAGCAGCCGCCCAGAATTGCCGCATACATTATATGCGACAGTTCTGGGACTGTACCCGGCTCTTCCCGATTTGCCCTGGTGCATTGGCAAATCGGCGTAATAAGGAGTTATTGGCAGCCCATAGCTGCCAATAAGTCCTAGATTAATCATGTCAGGCGTCTATGAGACACCTTCCATGATTAATCTGTAAATTACAGTAAATAAACACACACACCCAAAAAAATCCTTTATTAGAAATAAAAAACACAAACACATTCCCTGGTTCACCACTTTAATCTGCCCCAAAAAGCCCTCCGTGTCCGGCGGAAGCCAGGATGCTCCAGCATCGCTTCCAGCGCTGCTGCATGGAGGTGACCGGAGCTGCAGCAGACACAGCCGCTCCGGTCACCTCCACGCAGCTAATGAAGACAGCCGTGCGATCAGCTGAGCTGTCAGTGAGGTTACCCGCTGTCACTGGATCCAGCGGTGGATGCAGCGGTGGCCGCGGGTAACCACAGTGACAGCTCAGCTCATCGCGCTACTCACCTCAGTTGCTGCGTGGAGGTGAGAGGAGCAGCGGTGAGTAGCGCGATGAGCTGAGCTGTCACTGTGGTTACCCGCGGCCACCGCTGCATCCACCGCTGGATCCAGTGACAGCGGGTAACCTCACTGACAGCTCAGCTGATCGCACGGTGTCTTCATTTGCTGTGTGGAGGTGACCGGAGCGGCTGTGTCTGTTGCAGCTCCGGTCACGGTCACCTCCATGCAGCAGCGCTGGATGCGACGCTGGACCATCCTGGAGTACGCCGGACATGGAGGGCTTTTTGGGGCAGATTAAAGTGGTGAACCAGGGAATGTGTTTGTGTTTTTTATTTCTAATAAAGGATTTTTTCGGGTGTGTGTGATTATTTACTGTAATTTACAGATTAATCATGGAAGGTGTCTCATAGACGCCTGACATGATTAATCTAGGACTTATTGGCAGCTATGGGCTGCCAATAACTCCTTATTACCCCGATTTGCCAACGCACCAGGGCAAATTGGGAAGAGCCGGGTACAGTCCCAGAACTGTCGCATCTAATGTATGCGGCAATTCTGGGCGGCTGTTGGCTGATATTGTTAGGCTGGGGGGCTCCCCATAACGTGGAGCTCCCCATCCTGAGAATACCAGCCTTCAGCCGTATGGCTTTATCTGGCTGGTTTTAAAATTGGGGGGGGACCGCACGCCATTTGTTTTAATTATTTAATTATTTATTTCACTACACAGTATAGACACGCCCACCGGCTGCTGTGATTGGGTGCAGTGTGACACCTGTCACTCAGCGTGGGGGCGTGTCTCACTGTAGCCAATCATAGGCGCCGGTGGGCGGGGAAAGCAGGGAATATGAGATTGTTTAATGGACGGCCAGCTTTTTCAAAATAGTAAAAGCCGCCGGAGCAGTGTGAATGCCGTGCAGCGCCGGGGATCGGGGATCGGTGAGTATATGAGAGAGGGCTGCTCAATTCAGTTACTCAGGAGATTAGCGGTCACCGGTGAGCCCTTCACAGGTGACCGCTAATCGGGACGCGACACAGACAGAGCCGCAGCATGACAATGAAGTCGGGTGAGGTTCACCCGAGTTCATTCTGACAGTGCGGCTCTGTCTGTGTCTGCTGTGAACTAACATTCACCGCTGCTACATGGCTGTCTGTGGCTGCTGTCAGCGGCCATGTAGCAGAGCTAAATGGCAGATGACATAGTAAAAACGCATCTCTACATTACACACGCTTGGCAAGTCAATAAATAAAAAAAAAAAAGGTGCCCAATGCATACGTCACAGAACACATGATCTAAAGGATCGCACATAAAATTGATCAATTTAACATAGACTACTAACGCACGTGTGACAGCAAATGAACGACCTATGTGCAATCTCATTCAATCGCATATGCGACCTGGGCGTGTCACATCGCATACGAGATCGCATACCTAATTGTAAGGTGTAAAGCTGGCTTTAGTTGTAGGGATGCTTCAAAAGTTCCTGAGGAGGAACATTTTGCCTCATCGTTTTCTTCTGTATGGTAAGGAGTTCAGAGTAATTTGAAGCTCATGTAAACAGATACAAACTTGTGGCTGACAAAAACCACTTCTCAGGTCCACACATATGTGTGAATGACTGTGTGGTTGTCTATCAGGAATATTGAGTTGAAAATTCCTTCCTGGAAGCTGGGGCCAAGGTTTATTGGTACCTATAAAATTACCGCCATTATTAACCAAGTAGCATTTCATCTGGAGTTACCTCAGGCTCTTAGTGTCCACAATGTGTTCCATAGGACACTGCTCAAAAAGTATGTGGAACCTTTGCAGCAATCCCCTTTGTCGCCGGCCCAAATCATGTTTGATGATAATTTGGAGTTTCAAATAGAAAAAATTGTTGACTCTTGTTATCTATATTGTTCCCTTCAACACTTGGTGCACTGTAGGGGTTTTTCAAAATCGCCAAACCCCTCACCAATTTGACTAAAAAGGGGGCGGATGTGGTTAATTGTAAGCCAGAGGCAATCCATGCCTTCTCTATAATAAAATAATGTTTTTCCTCAGATCCTATTCAGGTTCAGAACAAACCGGAGAACAATTGTGGAATTAATGCAAAAATATTAAAGGGTTTATTAAATCGTAAGCAGAAAAGTATCAAAAAGTCATATACATGATTCAAAACAAGTTAATACAAAGGCAAAGGAGACATTGGCACATAGTTAAAAAGACAATCCATATTTAGTCAATGAGTGATAGTAAGTATATAGTGGAATTGCACAGCAGCACAAATAGTTATCCACAATGCACAATTTTGATTACCGGTATATACCGGTAAAAATGTCTAAATGCAAAGTATCACCAAAAGTTAAAGTGCCAACAGTGCATCACCGAAAGACCTGGAGTTCCCCCTGAAAGGGTAACGCGTGTTTCACGTCTTGTAAGTATCACGCTTTATCAGACCAGACCCCTCCCTGGTCTATATATATAGCTTGTCTTTATAACTATGTGCCAATGTCTCCTTTGTCTTTGTATTAACTTGTTTTGAAACATGTATATGACTTTCTGATACTTTTCTGCTTACGATTTAATAAACCCTTTAATACTTTTGCATTAAATCCACAATTGTTCTCCAGTTTGTTCTATATTCTGCAGTGCATTGCAAAATGGCCCATGGGTTTCTATACAGGATTACCTGTGTTGACTCTTAGTGCTTTTTGCACTTGTTAAGCAAAGTGATATGATTGATTTTTACTGGCTCTTATGGGTATTTCTATCTGTCCTATTCAGGTTCAAAAGACCAGGAAAAATTATAACCAAAGGGGAATGATTAACATCAAAACCATAAAGAAAAAAACCCTAAAATTGCAATTTTATTAATTTCATTTAAAATAGATAATCCCGACACGACAAAACACATATAAATAAATAATTAGGACCGTAGATCCCTGACAGTTTTTATCTTGGCCGCTGACAAGGGTCCTCCTGTAAAATCCCACAAGTAAATGAAAAATATCAATTGGGGAAGGAGAGGTCACCTTTATGGCCAAGCAAGGTGATCATACGTCCAAATAATGTTAACAGAAAGTAATGCTGCCCATCATCAATATGTGGTGAAGGTATACAGTCATATGAAAAAGTTTGGGCACCCCTATTAATGTTAACCTTTTTTCTATATAACAATGTGGGTTTTTGCAACAGCTATTTCAGTTTCATACATCTAATAACTGATGGACTGAGTAATATTTCTGGATTGAAATGAGGTTTATTGTACTAACAGAAAATGTGCAATCCACATTTAAACTAAATTTGACCGGTGCAAAAGTATGGGCACCCTTATCAATTTCTTGATTTGAACCCTCCTAACTACTTTTTACAGATTTACTAAAGCATTAAATTGATTTTGTAACCTCATTGAGCTTTTAACTTCATAGGCAGGTATATCCAATCATGATAAAAGGTATTTAAGGTGGCCACTTGCAAGTTGTTCTCCTATTTGAATCTCCTATGAAGAATGGCATCATGGGCTCCTCAAAACAACTCTCAAATGATCTGAAAACAAAGATTATTCAACCTAGTTGTTCAGGGGAAGGATACAAAAAGTTGTCTCAGAGATTTAAACTGTCAGTTTCCACTGTGAGGAACATAGTAAAGAAATGGAAGAACACAGGTACAGTTCTTGTTAAGCCCAGAAGTGGCAGGCCAAGAAAAATATCAGAAAGGCAGAGGAGAAGAATGGTGAGAACAGTCATGGACAATCCACAGACCACCTCCAAAGACCTGCAGCTTCATCTTGCTGCAGATGGTGTCACTGTGCATCAGTCAACAATACAGCGCACGTTGCACAAGGAGAAGCTGTATGGGAGAGTGATGCGAAAGAAGCCGTTTCTGCAAGCACGCCACAAACAGAGTCGTCTGAGGTATGCAAAAGCACATTTGGACAAGCCAGTTACATTTTGGAAGAAGGTCCTGTGGACTGATGAAACAAAGATTGAGTTGTTTGGTCATACAAAAAGGCATTATGCATGGAAGCAAAAAAACACGGCATTCCAAGAAAAGCACTTGCTACCCACAGTAAAATTTGGTGGAGGTTCCATCATGCTTTGGGGCTGTGTGGCCAATGCCAGCACCGGGAATCTTGTTAAAGTTGAGGGTTGCATGAATTCAACTCAGTATCAGCAGATTCTTGACAATAATGTGCAAGAATCAGTGACGAAGTTGAAGTTACGCAGGGGATGGATATTTCAGCAAGACAATGATCCAAAACACCGCTCCAAATCTACTCAGACATTCATTCAGAGGAACAATTACAATGTTCTGGAATGGCCATCCCAGTCCCCAGACCTGAAGATCATTTAAAATCTGTGGGATGATTTGAAGCGTGCTGTCCATGCTCAGCGACCATCAAACTTAACTGAACTGGAATTGTTTTGTAAACAGGAATGGTCAAATATACCTTCATCCAGGATCCAGGAACTCATTCAAAAGCTACAGGAAGCAACTAGAGGCTGTTATTTTTGCAAAAGGAGGATCTACAAAATATTAATGTCACTTTTATGTTGAGGTGCCCATACTTTTGCACCGGTCAAATTTTGTTTAAATGCGGATTGCACATTTTCTGTTAGTACAATAAACCTCATTTCAATCCAGAAATATCACGGAGTCCATCAGTTATTAGATATATGAAACTGAAATAGCTGTTGCAAAAATCCAAATTGTTAACATTAATAGGGGTGCCCAAACTTTGTCATATGACTGTATACGTGTATAACTCATTTGCAGTACAACAGGGGTGTGGCCAAGCGGTTACCTGTGCTGGCCCTACCTAGCCGCGGAGGTTGGCACCCTATATCTGGACACAATTGGCGCCCCTGCTCAACGAAGGCTCGCCCTTCTTTCCCTCCGCTGTTCTTGAGTGCAGCTGGACTGGGAAAGAGGGAGTGCGTTGAGGTTGCATTGCACTAACCTCAAAAACAATAGCCAAACACACACAACACTAAAGGCAGTCTAATTTCTCTAGTAATGGTGTTTTGAGTGGACCATGTAATCACATAATAAGCCTCAAAAGAAGTACCAAATTATTATTTGTACGGTACTATATGCTCTCAATCATGCATATAACAGTGCTTAAAGTTTCATGTGTACCATATATTCATACATAATATCAGAGAATAGTTTTTTGCATACTAATCCTTGATCTAGATAGAGTTACCAGTACCCTCCTGTATGGACCTTTAAAGGGTTAATCAACAAGTGCCCACAGTTCTCAGTGACACTTCATAAGAGTCCAAATAGACCCAAACAGATCATAAGACTGCAAATATGTCACCTTTCACAGTCATTAAAGGCTGACATAAAACATGCCTAAATGGTTAATAGCATGTGAAAAGAAAAGGGGAGGATACTTCATAGAAGATAAAAATATACACACACTTCATAGAAGGCACTTATGTAAATAAAGCAATAAATGAGGGTGAAAAGACACGGTCCAAGTAACCATGCCAGTTAAATAAGTTTCTCATAGTGATACTTAGCTTCCTTTAGAAGTCTTATAAAAGGTTCAGTGACCCATCGTCCAAATTAACGTCTCACAGCAATGCCCGACACGTTTCCCCCCAGTCAAGAGTCCCACCGGGGTTCTTCAGGGGCTCCCTAGTAGGGCATAGACCACCGGCCGCAGTCTGCCAAGTGATCACTAAATCGCAGTCACCATCATTACAGGACTTACGGGGAACAGTTTGTATTTCAAAGGATGGCGCCAAACGCCGCCCATTCACCGCGTCGCCGGAAGCGATGCTGCTAACCTGATGTCACTAAATGTGACGTGGATGTAATTATTCACCGCTGTAGCACTGTCTAGCCCTACGTGTTGTGGAACGCAGCGTGCACTCCATTAAATACCATGTGATATCCGGGTGCAACCCTCACAGGTCCCAGTGTATGTAGCTGACAGAAAGCGTCGCGCACTAAACTGGAACGGGCGCCCCACACACAAGCGGAACATAGTGTTTGGTTCCGCCTGTGAAGATAACTCGCAACTAGATCTTATAACCAGATAATATACATGTAGTGACAGAGTTTACCAGAGGCCAGTGCATATCACACTGCTCAATCATGCCTCCTTTTTATCTGTATAAACATATAGCTACATAAGAGGATTCACACTAATAACGGCTACACTGAGCCATCATATTAATAATAGCGGATCACAAATAGCACAGCAGGTGATCGCCATTCTCCATACGCAGATTAGTCCCCATAAGTCCTATAACACACCACCAAGTAATGATTACTCTAATATGGGGATGTTTATGAATACATAAATACAAGGACAAACAATGTGTTTGCCTATGAGAAAATTTGTAATAGTTTTATCACAAACGGAAAAAACTCGTGGTAACACCAATAGCGAGTAAAAACTGGCTTAACTCAACTCCATATTTTGGATGGAATCGGTTAGTCCTTGTGGCCTGAATGAGCAATTGGTCTTTTCTAGTTTTATTTAGCCATTTTTCCCTCCCGGCCCTCTCTTTCCCTCTCCCCCCCCTTTTTCCTCCCTTCTTTTCCTTGCCCCGGTCCTGGGTTTCCCATTGTGGCAATTGAGCATTTGGTATATTTTTGGAGATTGTTTGTTCCTTGAGTTGAGCCAATTTTTACTCACTATTGGTTTTACCACGAGTTTTTTCCATTTGTGATAAAACTATTACAAATTTTCTGAAACTCCCCCCATCCTTTAAGATATCAAATGTAATCCACAAGTCCCTCCTCAAGTTATATCGTTTCCCTATTCACCCAGTGAGGGCCCCTCCACCTCCTGTTTTAGTTAGGGGTAACTTCGAGTATGAAGTACAGAGAATCCTATTCCCATATTATTAGAGGGGCAGTATAGTCTCTTGTACATTGGAGGGGTTACGGCACATACGAGAGATCATGGGTCTCAAAAAGTGATCTTCATGCTAAAGGCCTTGTCAAGCGGTTTCACCTCCAATTACCCAACAAGCCAGGCTTTGAGAGTCTGGAAGCCCCTCATGGAAGGGAGTACTGTCACGTCGCCACCAGAGTCCGCTCCTGCGACTTCTGCTTTGGTGACTAGACACCGCCATATTCCCACTGTGGGCAGTACTGGTGATAGAAGAGGAGTCAGTACCAGTGGCTCTAGTGGGTGCAGGTTCCATCCATCCACTATGCTGGGTTTCCTTGGAACTTGCAGTACCACTGGCTGACTGTGGTGGCATGTGCCTTCCAGCTGAAGTTACCACCTTTTGGCCACAGCCAATGGGAACGCACCACACCCTTTTTATTCCTCCTTCTGTCTGCTGGTCACCACCAGATATAGTCTTATAGTATTCTGCTGGTCTCTGGTTCACACCCTGCTCCTGAATTCTGATCCCCATGTTTTGATCTCTGCCTATTCACTGAAGACTCTCCTGCCTGCCATGTTTTGCATTTCGCTCCCTTCACCAGTTTGACCTTCGCTCTTGCTGGCTGGTTTTGTCCCTTTTTGTACCTCCTGTTTTTGAATCTGCCTGACAATTACTCTTCTCTGGACTGCAGCCTTCCATAGGCAGCAATCTCTTGGACCCTGTAGTAATTCCAGATCCCTGTATTGGGGTAAACAGTTCTCGGGATTCTGCTGAGTAGGCAGCTTACCTCTAGTCTATCCATGAAAGCCATACTCAGTCTGTGGTTCTGGCCAGACGTCACACCACCTTGCATCCAGAATAAGGTGTCTAGCAGTCTCAGAAGGTTATTAGATCCAGTGGTAAAAACCTACATATGTGGCCTCAAACCATGCAGATCAGGCTGTGGAAGGAAAAGGGGGGCAGCCCCATGCTTATCACTGCAGTCTGGTGCAACTTTCTTAAGGGCCAGAAGTATGACTTGTTCTGTATGGTCTGAGGCCACATATGGCTTTATAGGTTTTTGCCATTGAGTCCGAGAGTGTGAAGGTCTCCCCTTTTTTTGAGTACCTCACAAAAGTTTCAGAATATTTGGAAAGTATATTGTTTACATGTTGATTGTCTATGCTACAGTTGACATGGAGGCCTAGCCTTTATGGTGCACTTCAGTAATTTGTATAAAGTCATGAGACAGTTTTGTTAGGTATTTTATATAGTACTCGTATATTTTTTTTTGTTAGTGATTATGCACTTACGTTTGAAGAATCTCTACTCTGGGCCATTATACAGTGGAACAATGAATGACTGTCGCTTGCAAAACCATAGATACTCAATACAGCTGTGCTTTCATCATCTGCCTACATAGAACACAACCAATTTGTAGCACTTGACAAGTGCTCTATGAAGTCAAGGTCAAGAAAACTTTTACAAAACGCTCCCTTCTGCTAGATTTTGGAAACGTTTCCAGGAGTCCTGGAGGTCTCCCCTTTTTCCATAAGGATTGCAATCATGCTGAGAAAGTTGGCAAGTATGCTGAGATAAGTTTATATTGGTGTTATATTTGCTTATGTCAAAGCTGAAAATTGAAAACACAACTATATTAGCACAGACTACAAGCAATGTATGCAGACTGTACTATGGAAATGGTTTGGTGCTATATAAACTAAACAGTAGGTTATCTTCGTAAAGACTTTTTGCAGAGATATAATTTTTTTGCAAAAGGTCCACAACCTTAAAATGTTGGGGTTTTTTTCTTCTAAAATTCTTTATATTAAAGACAACATTATAATAAATGTCTTATTTTACTTATTGGTATGTAATTTTAACATTTCCTATTGTATATTTTCTAGAAAATTACCATTCTGGATGTAATAAAAAAATGTAATTACATTTACTAATATTAAGATATAGAGCTCTAACAAATAATTGATCTATAACTTCAAAAAGATAAGACTGTTTAATCACTATGGATCAAAATATCACAAACACTTTGCCGGATGGTATATTCTGAATTTTATTTGAAATTTGTTTTGCTTTTCTTCTCCTTGTACCAAAGTTAGAGTTAATCTGTCATCAAGAAAAAGATTTATATAAACAAACTCCCTTCTTTTCTTTTTACTCTGTGATAATACTGTATTTATTAGGCCAAAACAGATGGTGACTCGAATGATTGACTGCACTGAGGGCACAGTGGAGAGTACAGAACTTCAGATCCTACTCTGTGAACCTGATGCTGTATACAAGTCAATTTGTTCTTTTGTCTCGTTCTAACTATACTGCCAATCAAAGTGATATATTAATAGGATTGAGGCCTCGCAGTCTGGATGAAGGTTATAGCTTTCTTAGTAAACTTTCAAGTAAGTTAACTGTGTTGCCGAGCAAATATACTAAGTCAAGCACTGGAAAAAGAAAATATAAATGAGTTGTGATGGGAAAGAAAAAGAGAAAAGGTTGAAGTGCTTCTATTTTATACAGTATATAGTCTAAAGCAGGGTTCTTAAACTCTGCTGGGTATAAGGCCTGCATATATCAAAAAATTGAATTTTGAATGGTTGCATTCTTTGCAGAACCAAGTGACATTTTTAGTGATACCATATTTTTTTCTATATATCTTTTGATAATTTTTGTAACATTTATGACTTGTTTTATTTTTTTTTAAATGGCACTCCTCATGTGGGTTATGGTACAGTTTTTTAACTTGTGTCATTGCGGATGTGGTGATAAGAAACGTACACTTGTTTTGATTACTTTAGCTTACACATAAAAAGTATTTTTAATAACAAAGCATGCTTCATTCTGGATTTTTTTTTTTAACATATTTAGAAATATTTCCCCTAATTGGTCATATGCTGTAACATTGTCTAACAATTAGCACCATATAGTGTAGTAATGTCCACATCCTTTTCCTCATCTTTTAGTAATGTTCCTATCTGGGATCCCATCTTGTAGTAATATCCCCACACTGGTCACCTTCTTGTAGTTATTTCCCCATCCTGGTCCAATCTTGTACTAGTAAAAAAATAGGAGAGAAAGCGTAGGCGGAAAGAGCACTCAACTCACAAATATAACAAAGTACCAAATTTGTTACTTTGTCATATTTGTAAGTTGAGTGCTCTTTCCACCTACACTTTCTCTCCTATTTTCTTATGGTCTTTTTGTAGGCTTTTGCACCCTCACTTGCACCCTCACTTATGTGAAAAAATGTATTGAATTTTGTTATTTTGTTTGGTATATTTTCTGTGCATTCCTATCTTGATGTTCAATCTTTTCGTAGTGTCCCCATCATGGTCCCATCTTGTAGTAATGTCTCCTAGCTGGTTCCTTTCTCGTAGTAATGTCCTCAACCTGGTTTCTATATTGTACAGTCATGGCCAAAAGTTTTGAGAATGACACCAAAACTATATTTTCACATGATCTGTTGCCCTCTAGTTTTTAATTGTGTTTGTCTGATGTTTACATCACATACAGAAATATAATTGCAATCATATTATGAGTACCAAAAGGTTATATTGACAGAATGAGTTAATGCAGCAAGTCAATATTTGCAGTGTTGACCCTTCTTCTTCACGACCTCTGCAATTCTCCCTGGCATGCTCTCAATCAACTTCTGGATCAAATCCTGACTGATAGCTGTCCATTCTTGCATAAGCAATGCTTGCATTTTGCCAGAATTTGTTGGTTTTTGTTTGTCCACCCGTCTCTTGATGATTGCCCACAAGTTCTCAATGGGATTAAGATCTGGGGAGTTTCCAGGCCATGGATCCAAAATCTCTATGTTTTGTTCCATGAGCCATTTAGTGATCCCCTTTGCTTTATGGCAAGGTGCTCCATCATGATGGAAAAGGCATTGTTGGGCGCCAAACTGCTCTTGGACAGTTGGGGGAAGTTTCTCTTGGAGGACATTCTGGTACCATTCTTTAATCATGGCAGTGTTTTTAGGCAAGACTGTGAGTGAGCCGATTCCCTTGGCTGAGAAGCAACCCCACACATGAATCGTTTCAGGATGCTTAACAGTTGGCATGAGACAAAACTGGTGGTAGCGCTCACCTCTTCTTCTCCTAATAAGCTGTTTTCCAGAAGTCCCAAACAATCGAAAAGGGGATTCATCTGGGAAAATGACTTTACCCCAGTCCTCAGCAGTCCACTCCCTGTACCTTTTGTAGAATATCAGTCGGTCCCTGATGTTTTTTCTGGAAAGAAGTGGCTTCCTTGCTGCCCTCCTTGAAACCACGCCTTGCTCAAGCAGTCTCCGCCTCACAGTGTGTGCAGAAGCACTCACACCAGCCTGCTGCCATTGCTGAGCTAGCTCGGCAGTGCTGGTAGTCCAATCCCGCAGCTGAAACAGTTTTAAGATACGGTCATGGCGTTTGCTGGTCCTTCTTGGGCGCCCTAGAGCCTTTTTGGCAACAATGGAAGCTCTCTCCTTGAAGTTCTTGATGATGCGATAGATTGTTGACTGAGGTGCAATCTTTGTAGCTGCGATACTCTTCCCTGTTAGGCCACTTTTGTGCAGAGCAATGATGGCTGCATGTGTTTCTTTAGAGATAACCATGGTTAACTGAAGAGAAACAATGATACCAAGCACCAGCCTCCTTTTAAAGTGTCCAGTGGTGTCATTCTTACTTAATCATGACTGATTGATCGCCAGCCCTGTCCTCATCAACACCCACACCTGTGTTAATGGAACAATCACTAAAACAATGTTAGCTGCTCCTTTTAAGGCAGGAATGCAATGATGTTGAAATGTGTTTTGGGGGTTAAAGTTCATTTTCTTAGCCAATATTGACTTTGCAAGTAATTGCTGTTAAGCTGATCACTCTTTATGACAATCTGGAGTATATGCAAATTGCCATTATAAAAACGTAAGCAGTAGACTTTGTAAAAATTAATATTTGTAGCATTCTCAAAACTTTTGGCCATGACTGTACTTATGTCCCCCATCCTGGTTTTCATTTTGTATTTATGTCCTCATTCTTGTCACTATCTTGCAGCAATGTCTCCATCTTTGTCCGCATAATGTAGTAAACATGGAGAGTAAATAAAAAAAAGATTCTTCTCACCTTTGCTCTATTCTTCACAACTGAGTTGGTGAAAAGTTGGTGAAAGGCAGAGACATCAAACGCCATCGCACTGAAACAGATGTTAGCTATTGCCCTCTGACTGGCGGATGGTTAGCATTGGTGCAGAGAGATGGCTTTTATGCCCTGATACATTTCAATTGAACGTGTGCCCCATTTGTAAGGAGTGGGACTCCTAGACTAGTGAAGCCTATGCACTAAGTGCAAGGCCTATAAAAAAATTAAAGGAGGGATTGCACTACACCCTGGAATTCACATAGATGATGGCCTCAGAAAACAATTATTCCCAATTTGGAAGGACTAGGACTACTAGAGTGTTAAAGGGTAAGCAATATGCTATGTACAAGGGCTTCCAAAAATTAGAAGCAGGCACTTCAATACACCCTGGAACAAATGTAGAATAGGGCCTCAGAAAGCATTTACATTTAGAAAAAGTGGGACTTCTGTAGCCAACAGCAAGGAGTACTGGATTCAAGGCCACTATTCAGTGTACAACTGGCACAATAAGGACCTTCAGGCATCTGATGCTGATTTTGCTCCAGCTAAGTTGGCGTCAGTTTTTTGTGTGCTGGCTCAAGGCATGAGGCAGCCTTAAGGCGCCAAATAAATTGACGCAGGGGTTTCAAAACATTTTTTTTAATCTCATTGGAGACCTTTGCCAATGAAAAATCATGAACCATGTGGGGGAATCTCCTCCAACACATCCTAGGGAAACAACTCAAGTCTTTTGTTCATTTATTCACACAGGGGGTGTATTTGGGCATTTTTCCCATTGTATGAATTCATTTTTATTAATTGCTTTTACATACCAAAATGAGGCATATCTGAGGATCACAGTCCCTCCCTGCATAATTTGATTCCAATGGTATTTAGTGCCACCGGGGGCATAATCATAAATATGCATCTGCTTGTCAACTGAAAATGCTGACAGGCTGACTGTTCTCAAAGTGAACAAGGCCTGGATTGGCCCTGACTTCTGAACCCCAGTGGATGGCAGCAGTAGAGCATAAAGCCAATTTGAATATTCTTTTTTTTATGATTTATTCCCATGCACCCCTTCAGACCCCAAAAAGGTATACGGTTCATGGTGCATTATTTTTCTTGTCCTGCTCAAAAAAGTTTTATTTTGCCTCCTTTATGCAGGATGCAGTCAGGCCCCAAAGTGTTGGTTGGGAAAATTGGGGAGTCTGTCCTGTGGGATGCATATAGTGCTGGGCAGTCCACCTCATGTAATAATATGGGCATCATTAATTAAGCCAGACACTGTTTGACTGGTGCCCCATGCAAGCCTCATCTGTGTGCATGTTTAATACTAGAGGCCACCTCCTCCATAATAATAATAATTATATTCATTTATATAGCGCTATTAATTCCACAGCGCTTTACATACATTGGCAATACTGTCCCCATTGGGGCTCACAATCTAGAGTCCCTATCTGTATGTCTTTGGAATGTGGGAGGAAACTGGAGAACCCGGAGGAAACCCACACAAACACGGGGAGAACATACAAACTCCTTGCAGATAGTGTCCTTGGTGGGATTTGAACCCAGGACCCCAGTGCTGCAAGGCTGCAGTGCTAACCACTGAGCCACCGCACCTCCATGAATTAATAGGTTGTGAGGAGTGATGGGCAAATAATAACTAATCATGTTCAGATAAGCATTACTGAATTCCAAATACTATTTCACTATTCGTCACGAAAAGAAAAATGTTTGCATTCCCCATTCACTTGCATTCATGATGAATGCTGGAATAGTACACTGGGATTCGTTACAAATAATCTGAACACGAATAATTAGGCTGTGTACGCACTTATCTGCTAAAATTTCTGCAGTTATTTGACAGCGCATGTGCGCTTCAAATCGCTGCAGAAACACTGCATAATGGATGCAGTGTTTCTGCAGAATAGATGCCGATTTCATGCGCTCTGGATGCTGCATCTCCCATAGACATAGTGGGAGCAGCATCTAAAGCACACGAAAGAAGTGACATGCTGCATTTTTGAACGCACGGATTTGGATCAAAATTTCAGCATCCAAAACGCTGCGTTCAAAAAAGCATTGTGCGCAACGATTATGCACAATCTTCATAGATTGTGCAGGGGATGCATGACGCATGCAGTTATGTTGCAGTGCTAGACATAGCGTAAATGCATGCAATACGCACACGTGCGCACATGCTTAGTTTTGGCTGGTTGTTTCATCAGTATTTTGCCCCTGTGCTGCCATCAACTTTTCATGGGGGCCTGCTGCAAGCTGCTAGGGAATTGGTCTAGTCTTGTGTTGGTAATGGCTGCTTCTTTTTCTTTGATGTTTGTACTGTCAGCGGTTAACATTACAATAAATAGGAGAACTACTAAACACCAAATTTTATATACCAAGTAGAGAAAAAATCTGCTAATAGACCGAAAAACTAATCTCTCTAAAATCAATTTTTATTAATAAACATTAAAAGTAGTTAAATCAAGCCATATCTATCAAATATAGCTATATCGGTCAGTGAGCACACACAAGGTCGTGCAGAGCTGAATAAACTCTGATGGGGATATTGGACAAGAAGGTGAGGGATAGCCCGAGGTGATTTTACTTAGTGGTTTTAGGGATAACAATGACATGATAGGATCCTATTAGGAACAATAACAATGATAGGATCCTATTCAGCCCCATACTGACAGGGTGGGTTGCTGGAGTCTCCTTTGGCACAAGACAGGAGGACCATTCAATCACTTTCTTTAATATCTTAAAGGGATCTGGTTGCAGGACACTAAAAACTATAAGGTGATCTGGAATTGGTGAATTTTCACAGTGTGGTAACATCCCCTAATGAACCCCAAACAAAGTGGGGGAAACGCTTTGGGATTCTTCTGGGAGTTCACTCTCCAGCAAGATAAGTTTACCCAACTGGGACTGTATTGATTATGAGTCCACAAATAATTTGTTGGTCGATTGTACTGAGTAGCAGTCCTAAATAGCTACCTGTAGAACCCCTCCCCTTTATTTTTTTTCATATATTTCTAAAGGGGTGTGTGTGTATAAGTATTTCGATTGGGAACTGTTCATATGACCAACAATAATACCTAATACTAATTAGTGTACTGACTATGCACATTGTGTGACCAAACCACTCTGACTTCAGCACTAATTTACGCCCCTTTGGGTTTTGGGTCAATTATTGGCACACAGTCAGGTATAGGGATTATCAGGGATAGCCGACGTTGAGCGGGGGCGCCCAAAACCTTATGGTGTATTAACCTCCGCGGCCAGGAAGGAGGGAGACTAGGGATTTGTAGCCTGGCCCTTATTTTAATATTTTAATATCTCATTGTTATCCCTAAACCACTAAGTAAAATCACCTCGGGCTATCCCTCCTATACATTCTAGACCAATATCCCCATCAGAGTTTATTCAGCTCTGCACGACCTGGTGTGTGCTCACTGACCGATATAGCTATATAGATATTTGATAGTTTGAGATATGGCTTGATTTAACTACTTTTAATGTTTATTAATTTAATAAAAATTGAGAGAAAGTTTAGTTTTTTGGTCTATTAATAAAGAGGAGAAGCTTTGAAATTTTTTATTTGTCATACTTGAAAATCATTGATGATAAAACTGAAACAGTGAAGAAACATTAATGAAATTTTGATTTGAAACGCTAATGAAATTGAAACATGATTTGCACACACTTAATGTCTGAATGAGGCCTTACCATACTAAAAACTGGGGTGTATAAGGGTGCTAAGCACATTGTAAACCCATTCACAACCCTTGATGTACTGGTATGACCTACTTGGCAGGTACTTCCTGAAATTGGATGTAACGGTATGTCCTGGCACGCACAGGAGTTGTGTCCGTATAATCGCCACTGGGAGCTCGTCTTACATGACAACCGAGCCCCAGCTCTCAAAGCCAGGGATGGTCTATGCAACGTCCCCGGATGTTTAACCCCTTAAATGCCATGGTCGATGACGATTATATCATTTAGCAGGCTGGAAGAAGGAGTGTGCTCCCTTTCCCATCTGATCGGTGCCCCCGTGTCGTCATCTTGAGGGCCCAAACGTTGCTATTGAAAGGATTTTAGACTATATTAGGAACATGGTCTGAAACGCTTCTGTCCATGACAGACATGCTGACAGATATAATGTATTGCAATGCTGTTGCATGGCAAGAATTATATCAGAATTCAAAGCAATAAAAGTTAATTTTCTATACAGAGAAAAAACGTTTAAAAAAACTGTAAAAATATTTTACAAAAATTAGAAAACAAAGAACAAAAAAACAATGAAAGAAAAATAATACCAATAAATATGTATTTTTATGTAAAAAAAAAACAAAACAAAACACACATTTGGTATTCTTGCATCCTGAACAAGTTTACATATAAAACTGTCACACTAGTTAACCCCATAGGTGAATACTGTAAAAAAAAAAAAAAAAAAGAGACGTAGCAAAAACTCTTTTCATCATATAGCTGACTAAAAAAGTGGGATAAAACACGATCAAAAAGGATCATGTAAATATAAATGGTATAGGTAAAAGTGCCATCTTGTCACCCAAAAAACAAGCTATCATACAGCTTTGTCAGCGAAAAAAATAAAAAAGCTATAGCTCTTAGAATACAGCAATGCAAAAACTACATTTTTTAATGAAATGGTTTTATGGTGTAAACGTTTCAAAACATAAAAAAAAATTAGAAATGTGGTATCACTGTATTCGTACTGACCTGAAGAATAAAGCTGTCTTATGACTTATACTGCAAGGTGAATAGTGTAAAAAATAGTAATAAAGACAATTCTTCATCTAGTGATAATTTGTTCATTCTGCCTAGGAAAGATTACAGTAAGACTCAGCTTACATTTATCCTGCACCCTATGCTGAGCGCTTACATTGGGGATTATGTGTAAATCTGTGAAACAGGTGAGTCAGACATAATTCCCAATGGAAAATGCACTGTAATGTGGCAAAGAGAGTCACTTAGGACTCCCACCTGGCCTATGGTCCAACAGTGTCCATCTTTTTACTCATCTTTTTAAAAAGTGAAGTTAACAACAGCTTTGTGAACCTTTGAAAGACAGATACCGTTGAATAGATGCCAAATGGAGTCCAGAGTATCTCTACTGTTCAATATAGTGAATGGCTCCATCGGGGGTTTCACCTGAATAATGTAAGTGCTCAGCATAGAGCACAAGATAAAAGTATACTGATCCAAACTGTTTAGTACCTCAAAATACCATCAAATAGCATTCATCTATCAACCTACAAAAAAAACAAGTGTCCACTCAGGTCCACCCTCTGTTAACGGAAATATAGTGGGCTTCCACATTACTGGTAGCATAAAGGTTCTGGAGAAACACTATGGTTTCAACCAAAAAAAACCTCCAGCAAAGTCTGCGCTCTGAAATCAAATGCCCACCTCCCTTCTGAGCATCACATTGTGCCTAAACCACACTTAGCGTCCACATGCAAACCCGCTTAATTTATGGGGTGGGTGTGTTTCCAGCAGCACGAGCAGGGCACAATTTACGGGCACTACAATGAACTAGGCATTATAAGGGTTAATTTGCAATTTTTAATTCTGCAACATTCAGTCCCTTTGACATCATGGGTGTTTTCCAGAGACAAAATCATCACTGCATCTGTATTGTACTCACTGATGGGTGTAATTTCCAAAATTTGGTAACTTGTAAGGTTTTCTGCTGGGATAGGAAATGGCAGTTGTTACTGATGAGATTCTAGGAGGAGGAGGAGCTAGAAGTAGAAACCTCACTCTTCTATCTATATGCAATTTCACTAGTAACAGCTGCCATCTCCAATCTCAATAATGGGAAAGTCTTCACTAAATACAGATTTTATCTCAGAATTGGGAATTTTGATAATTACTGATCAGTTCATGCAAAGAAAGAAGCAAATTTTTTTGATAAGATACAAAGTGGATGAGAGGAGGGCAGGGCACTACTCAGCAACAACAATGGACTTTTTATGAATCCAAGCATGCAGGCTGAATCACAGCTGATCCGGGGTGCACATATGCATGAAGTACAGATTATATCCAATGTAGAAAGAGGAAAAAACGGCACTCACCAAATCGTTGCTGTGCAGGTTGCAGCTTTATTTCAAGCGCAGAGGTTACATGTGTGGTGGGGGCTGGTGGGGAGGGAGAGGACGCCGGACACGTCAGACGACGGCCGTTTCGCACTTACACAGTGCTTCAGCTGGTTTTTTGATAAGATATTTTACAAAGTTGCCTAATTTCATGTGTACTAATGATTTATGAAAAAAATAAATAAAACAAAGGTTATACTTTAAAATAGTTTGATGCCATGGAGGAGAAACATCTGAATTTAGACAAAAGTTAGCCACCTATTCAACACTTTGTACATATTTGTGAGCACACCTGCTCCAGCCTACATCAAAAGGTTCCGATATTGGAACATGTCGGCAGTTATAGATTCACAATAAATAAGGGACAAAAGGTTGTGCACTACTACTCTTTAACCTCATAACGACGGCCGTACGACTTAAAGCGGCGGCAAAACAGGGTACTTATTCTGTTCCGCCGCTTTAAAGCGGCGGCCCGAAAAAACCCTGTAGCGCCCCCCAGCGACCGAAAATCTCGGGGGTTTCAGCTACCGGGGGTAGCTGAGACCCCCCAGATTATGAATCGGGGTGTTTTTTCTGGACCCCGTTAATGCGATCGCCGGTATACACCGTATACCGGCGACAACATTAAAAAAAAATAAATGGCCGGTAAAATTGATTTATTTCTCATCTGACGTGATCAAACATGTCAGATGAGAAATAAATATGAGCCCTTAGTGCCCCCAAAGCCCCCGGTACCGGAGAGTCCCCCCACCACCCCTACCCCCCCTCCGGAAAATCCAAGATGGCGCCGACGCACGCTGAAAACTCCCTCCGCCGCCGGCTCTGCATTCATTTCCCTCCGATCTGAAATGATCAAACATTTCAGATCGGAGGGAAATGTCCTCCCCCTGACCCCTCCTCCAGTACACCGGAGATCTCTGGTCCCCGGAGCCCCCTCCAGTCTCCAGAGCCGCCTCCCCCCTCCCCCCTCCGGAGCGTGGAAGATGGCGGCCGCATTCATCCTGCTCTTTCTGCCGCATGTGACACGTCACATGCGGCAGAAAGTTGTCCCACCGTCCCCCCCCGTCACACCCCCGTCACCCCCCCCAGCCTCCGGTTTTACGTTACCTGGCTGCTGGTGCTCCGGCCCCGCGATCACGCCGCCTCCTTCTTGAAAGCGGGCGGCGCATGCGCAGACAGCGGCTGTCAGCTGGATCCCTGCAAGCAGGAGGGCTGACGTCGCTACTGCACAGGCTGCTCCACTGTGGACCGGGGGAGGGTGAGTGCGGTAATCTGCAGCCACATTTCTCACATGGAGAGACTGCTGTTCTAGAAAATGGGGGGTACGTTCTGTGAGCGTGCCCCTCATATTCTAGAATGAGGTTACTGCAGGTCACTCTGCCCTTGGTTGGACCGGGGCAGTGTGAGTGCAGTATTCTCAGATTACTGCACCCACACTGCTCATGGAGAGCTTGCTCTTCCAGAAAATGGGGGATACGTTCCCTGAACGTGCCCCCCATATTCTAGAAGATCCAGAGTCGGCGTGGGACCTCCAAAATGGATTACAGCGACCGAAATGTATTTATTTTCAATAAATTGGTAAAAGAGGAATGTTTCGGGGAGTTTTTTTTTCAAATAATTTTTTTTTTTGTCTTTATTTTTTTCTATTACTTGACTGGGTTAGTAATGTCGGGTATCTGTTCAGATGCCGTGACATCACTAACCCCAGGGCTTGATGCCAGGTGACATTACAGCTGGTATCAACCCCATATATTACCCCGTCTGCCACCGCACCAGGGCGCGGGATGAGCTGGAGCGAAGCGCCAGGATTGGCGCATCTAATGGATGCGCCACTTCTGGGGCGGCTGCGGCCTGCTATTTTTAGGCTGGGAAGAGTCCAATAACCATAGCTCTTCCCACCCTGAGAATACCAGACCCCAGCTGTCTGCTTCACCTTGGCTGGTGATCTAATTTGGGGGGGACCCCACGTTTTTTTTTTTTTAAAAAAACGCCTAGGGAGCCCTCCAAATTGATCACCAGCCAAGGTGAAGCTGTCAGCTGTGGTTTCCAGGCTGCAGCTGTCTGCTTTACCCTAGCTGGCTATCAAAAATAGGGGGGACCCCACGTCGTTTATTTTAATTATTAATTTTTTGGGGGGCTAAATACAAGGCTAGGCACCCTTTAGTGCCACATGAAAGGCACTAAAGGGCGCCAGCTTAGAATATGTAGGGGGTGGGACGTTATATTTGTTTGACATCTATCCATTCATCCATTGTAGCATTTTAGGCTGTGCGCCCACAATCGGGATTTGCAGCGTTTTGGGCGCAGAGTGTTTTCCCTGCGTCCATAGCGCTGCGTTGTGCAGTAGAAGCACAGTGGAAGGATTTTTAGAAATCCCATGCCCACTGGGCTTCTTTTCTCCGCAGCATACACTGACGTGTGGCGCAGCTTCCCGAGCCTCAGTATGTCAATTTATGCTGCGGAGATGAGTGTTCTCTGCAGGTAGCATAGAGCTCCACAGCGGCCTGAACCCAAATCGTGGGCATGGGCAGCTGCGTTCTCCCGTGGACAACACTCACATCTCTGCAGGAGGCTGACACTGTGTACTAGACGCCGTGTCGCTGGATCATGGCCACATAGCCTAAAAGTGAGACATTTGTTGCTACAGCAACATTTTTGTGAAGTACCTGTGGATTCAAAATGCTTACTATACTCCTGAATAAAATCCAGTTTCCAAAATGGAGTCACTTGTGGGGGGTTTCTAATGTATAGGTACCCAAGGGGCCTTGCAAATGTGACATGGTGCCCGCAATTTATCTCAACTTTTCCAGAATTCAAATGGTACTCCTTCCATTCCAAGCCCTCCCATTTATCCAAACAGAGGTTTTTGGCCCCATATGGGGTATCCTTGCGCTCATAAGACATTGGATAACAACCTGTGGGGTCCACGGTTTGTTGTTGTCTCTTGAAAAAGTGAGAAATTTGATGCTGAAGCAACATTTTTGTGAAAAAAATGAAAATTTTCAATATGGCAACCTAAGCTTATCATATTCTGTGAAGTATTCGTGAATTCAAACTGCTCACTATACACCTAGATAAAAGCCTTGAGGTGTCTTGTTTCCAGAATGGAGTCACTTGTGGGGGACCGCCACTGTTTAGGCACCTCAGGGGCTCTCCAATTGCAACCTGGCGTCCGCTATTGATTCCAGCCAATTTTGCAGTCAAATGGCACTCCTTCCCTTCCGAGCCCTGCCATGCGCCCAAACAGTTGATTTCCACCACATACAGTTAGGTCCAGAAATATTTGGACAGTGACACAAGTTTTGTTATTTTAGCTGTTTACAAAAACATGTTCAGAAATACAATTATATATATAATATGGGCTGAAAGTGCACACTCCCAGCTGCAATATGAGAGTTTTCACATCCAAATCGGAGAAAGGGTTTAGGAATCATAGCTCTGTAATGCATAGCCTCCTCTTTTTCAAGGGACCAAAAGTAATTGGACAAGGGACTCTAAGGGCTGCAATTAACTCTGAAGGCGTCTCCCTCGTTAACCTGTAATCAATGAAGTAGTTAAAAGGTCTGGGGTTGATTACAGGTGTGTGGTTTTGCATTTGGAAGCTGTTGCTGTGACCAGACAGCATGCGGTCTAAGGACCTCTCAATTGAGGTGAAGCAGAACATCCTGAGGCTGAAAAAAAAGAAAAAATCCATCAGAGAGATAGCAGACATGCTTGGAGTAGCAAAATCAACAGTCGGGTACATTCTGAGAAAAAAGGAATTGACTGGTGAGCTTGGGAACTCAAAAAGGCCTGGGCGTCCACGGATGACAACAGTGGTGGATGATCACTGCATACTTTCTTGGTGAAGAAGAACCCATTCACAACATCAACTGAAGTCCAGAACACTCTCAGTGAAGTAGGTGTATCTGTCTCTAAGTCAACAGTAAAGAGAAAACTCCATGAAAGTAAATACAAAGGGTTCACATCTAGATGCAAACCATTCATCAATTCCAAAAATAGACAGGCCAGAGTTAAATTTGCTGAAAAACACCTCATGAAGCCAGCTCAGTTCTGGAAAAGTATTCTATGGACAGATGAGACAAAGATCAACACTTACCAGAATGATGGGAAGAAAAAAGTTTGGAGAAGAAAGGGAACGGCACATGATGCAAGGCACACCACATCCTCTGTAAAACATGGTGGAGGCAACGTGATGGCATGGGCATGCATGGCTTTCAATGGCACTGGGTCACTTGTGTTTATTGATGACATAACAGCAGACAAGAGTAGCCGGATGAATTCTGAAGTGTACCGGGATATACTTTCAGCCCAGATTCAGCCAAATGCCGCAAAGTTGATCGGACGGCGCTTCATAGTACAGATGGACAATGACCCGAAACATACAGCCAAAGCTACCCAGGAGTTCATGAGTGCAAAAAAGTGGAACATTCTGCAATGGCCAAGTCAATCACCAGATCTTAACCCAATTGAGCATGCATTTCACTTGCTCAAATCCAGACTTAAGACGGAAAGACCCACAAACAAGCAAGACCTGAAGGCTGCGGCTGTAAAGGCCTGGCAAAGCATTAAGAAGGAGGAAACCCAGCGTTTGGTGATGTCCATGGGTTCCAGACTTAAGGCAGTGATTGCCTCCAAAGGATTCGCAACAAAATATTGAAATTAAAAATATTTTGTTTGGGTTTGGTTTATTTGTCCAAATACTTTTGACCTCCTAAAATGTGGAGTGTTTGTAAAGAAATGTGTACAATTCCTACAATTTCTATCACATATTTTTGTTCAAACCTTCAAATTAAACGTTACAATCTGCACTTGAATTCTGTTGTAGAGGTTTCATTTCAAATCCAATGTGGTGGCATGCAGAGCCCAACTCGCGAAAATTGTGTCACTGTCCAAATATTTCTGGACCTAACTGTATAAGGTATCGCCAAACTCAGGAGAAATTGCACAATAAATGTTATGCTGAATTTTTTCCTTTTACTCTTGTAAAAAAAAAAGCTACCTGGTGGAACTAACAATTTTGTGGTAAAAGTTTATTTTTTTTTTTTCATGGCTCAACGTTATAAAATTCTGTGAAGCACCTGGGGGTTCAGGGTACTCACCAAACATCTAGATAAATTCCTTGAGGGGCCTAGTTTCCAAAATGGGGTCACTTGTGCGGGATTTCTGCTGTTTAGGTACCTTAGGGGTTCTCCAAATGTGACATGGTGCCCGCAATCTTTTTCAGCCAAATTTCCTTTCCAAAATTCAAATATTGCTCCTTTCGTTCCAAGCCCTCCCATTTGTCCAAACAAAGGTTTCAGACCACATGTGAGGTATCACCGCGCTCATAAAAAAGTGGTTAACAAGCCTTGAGGTCAAATTTTTGGAATTACCTCTTGAAAAGTGAGAAAATTGATGCTAAAGCAACATTTTTGAGAAAATTATTAAATTTTCAATATGACAACGTAACGTTAACAAAATCTGTGAAGTACCTGTGGATCTAAAATGCTCACTATACCCCTAGATAGAAGCCTTGAGGGGTCTAGTTTCCAAAATGGTGTCACTTGTGAGGGATTTCTTCTGTTTAGGTACCTTAGCGGACCTGTAAATGCAACATGGTGCCCGCAATCTATTTCAGCCAAATTTGATTTCCAAAATTCAAATATTGCTCCTTCTGTTCCGAGCCCTCCCATTTGTCCAAACAGAGGTTTCTGACCATATGTGGGGTATCGGCGCACTCATAAGAAAGTGGGGAACAAGTTTTGTGGTCCATTTTGTTGTGTTATTTCTTCTAAAAGTGAATAAATTTGGGTTAGAGCAACATTTTAAGGTAAAATTTAATTTTTGCTTTTTTTCATTCCACATTGCTTTTGTTCATGTGAAGCACCTGAAGGGTTAATAAACTTCTTGAATGTGGTTTTGAGTACTTTGGGGGGTGCAGTTTTTAGAATGGTGTCACTTTTGGGTATTTTCTGTCATCTAGGCCTATTGAAGTCACTTCAAATGTGATGTGGTCCCTAAAAAAATGGTTTTGTAAATTTTGATGTAAAAATGAGAAATCGCTGATAAACTTTGAACCCCTCTAACTTCCTAACAAAAAAAATTTTGTTTCCAAAATTGTGCTGATGTAAAGTAGACAAGTGGGAAATGTTATTTATTAACTATTTTATGTCACAGAAATCTCTGGTTTAACGGTATAAAAATTCAAAAGTTGAAAATTGCAAAATTTTCAAAATTTTTGCCAATATTCAATTTTTTTCATAAATAAACTCAAAAAATATTGTCCTAAATTTGGTACTAACATGAAGTCCAATATGTGATGAAAAAATAATCTCAGAATCACCGGGATCCGTTGAAGCGTTCTAGAGTTATAACCTCATGAAGTGACACTGGTCAGAATTGCAAAATTTGGTCTGGTCATTAAGGTGAAAATTAGCTCCGTCACTAAAGGGTTAATGTAATGTTTGGCCTCATCTTTGCAGGCAACTGAAGATCATTGTCTTTCAAAACTAAAATGACATGTTTTAATCCAGCATAAAAAGGGTGAATATACATGATTTTCACAAAACAACTAAAATAGCACAGTGGTTTTGTTGGAATGAAAATGAAAAACAAATGATGTTTAATTTCTTATATGGAGTACATTCCGACATGATGCTAAGGGCAGCAGAGCATGTAAAAACATTCTGAGACCAAGGGAAGATAAGGTTCTTAAATATCTTTTGACAAATTAAAGTTGTACTTAAGAATGTTTTGAACATAAAATACTAATTCTTCAATTTGTTTTACCCCAGTTCAGTTTCGTTCACACATTGTAAACCTTCATTATGGGCAGTTATGGAATGTGTTCTCAGTCTGACCAACGGTCCAGTATATGCTCTACTTTGTGGACATGATCAATCTCCGATTTCCTTATACGTACATTATCAGATTCCTCCTATCAGTTTTCAGATCCCATCCCTTTAAGGCCTCCTTCACACGTCAGTGATTCTGGTACGTATGTTGCAGTTTTTATACGTACCAGAATCACAGACATACACAAACCCATTAAAATCAATGGGTCTGCAAACACATCAGTGGTTTTTCACTGACCGTGTTTCCGTGCGACGAACATGCATATCCATGTGTTCCGCAAGGAGACAAGTCCATTTTTTCTACGGCATCACTGATGCCACACGGATCACACGGTAGGATCTGTATAACACGGACCACTAAAACCACGTACATTTTATAGTCACCTGTCTCCAGCGATGCTGACTTCAGTTTCTGATGTCTCCCGCTTCCAGGCTGGCTAATTATGCTCATACATATGCACTTCACAGCTGACCCGAAAGTAGCAGCAGAGGGAAAACAGCAGTGGCGGGAGACAAGAGAATCGGGACTTCAGCACCACGGAGAGTAGTGGTGTGGACAGTTGAGTATAAGTACCTGATCTCCTTGTACTACGAGTATCACGGATAGCACACGGAGAACACACGTGTGCCAAAATCACGGCACACAGAGGGACATACGCACCTTTATCATGTCAGTGAAAAACGTGAGTGTTTTTTACTGTAGTGTGAAGGGGGCCTACAATAAACTATTATTGTGCCTCATATATCATCCTTACAGCTAAACTGACCATTTTTCTCATATACAGTACAGACCAAAAGTTTGGACATTTAAAGAGTTTTCTTTATTTTCATGACTATGAAAATTGTAGATTCACATTGAAGGCATCAAAACTATGAATTAACACATGCAGAATGAAATACTTAACAAAAAAGTGTGAAACAACTGAAAATATGTCTTATATTCTAAATTTTTTAAAGTAGCCACCTTTTGTTTTGATCACTGCTTTGCACACTCTTGGCATTCTCTTGATGAGCTTCAAGAGGTAGTCACCGGAAATGGTTTTCACTTCACAGGTGTGCCCTGTCAGGTTTAATAAGTGGGATTTCTTGCCTTATAAATGGGGTTGGGACCATCAGTTGTGTTGTGCAGAAGTCTGGTGGATACACAGCTGATAGTCCTACTGTTCATGGAGACTGTTAGAATTTGTATTATACCAAGAAAAAAGCAGCTAAGTAAAGAAAAACAAGTGGCCATCATTACTTTAAGAAATTAAGGTCAGTCAGTCCGAAAAATTGGGAAAACTTTGGAAGTGCAATGGCACAAACCATCAAACGCTACAAAGAAACTGGCTCACATGAGGATCGCCCCAGGAAAGGAAGACCAAGAGTCACCTTTGCTGCGGAGGATAAGTTTATCTGAGTAACCAGCCTCAGAAATCGCAGGTTAACAGCAGCTCAGATTAGAGACCAGGTCAATGCCACACAGAGTTCTAGCAGCAGACACTTCTCTAGAACAACTGTTAGGAGGAGACTTTGTGCAGCAGGCCTTCATGGTAAAATAGCTGCTAGGAAACCACTGCTAAGGACAGGCAACAAGCCGAAGAGATTTGTTTGGGCTAAAGAACACAAGGAATGAACATTAGATCAGTGGAAATCTGTGCTTTTGTCTGATGAGTCAAAATTTGAGATCTTTGGATCCAACCACCGTGTCTTTGTGCAACGCAAAAAAGGTGAACGGATGGACTCTACATGCCTGATTCCCACCGTGAAGCATGGAAGAGAAGGTGTGATGTTGTGGGGGTGCTTTGCTGGTGACAGTGTTGGGGATTTATTCAAAATTGAAGGCAAACTGAACCAGCATGGCTACCACAGCATCCTGCAGCGGCATGCTATTCCATCCAGTTTGCATTTAGTTGGACCATTATTTATTTTTCAACAGGACAATGACCCCAAACACACCTCCAGGCTGTGTAAGGGCTATTTGACTAAGAAGGAGAGTGATGGGGTGCTACGACAGATGACCTGGCCTCCACAGTCACCAGACCTGAACTCAATCGAGATGGTTTGGGGTGAGCTGGACCGCAGAGGAAAGGCAAAAGGGTCAACAAGTGCTAAGCATCTCTGGGAACTCCTTCAAGACTGTTGGAAGACCATTTACAGTGACTACCTCTTGAAGCTAATCAAAAGAATGCCAAGAGTGTGCAAAGCAGTAATCAAAGCAAAAGGTAGCTACTTTGAAGAACCTAGAATATGAGACATATTTTCAGCTGTTTCACACTTTTTTGTTAAGTATTTCATTCCACATGTGTTAATTCATAGTTTTGATGCCTTCAATGTGAATCTACAATTTTTAGAGTCATGAAAATAAAGAAAACTCTTTGAATGAGAAGGTGTGTCCAAACCTTTGGTCTGTACTGTATGCAGTTATGCTCGTAAGTTTGTAAACCCTTTATAATTTTCTCCTTTTTCTGTATACATTTCACATTAAACCACATCAGATTTTTACACAAGGTCTAAAATTAGATAAAGTGAACCAAATGAAACAAAGGAGTCAAAAATGTTATATTTTGTCATATTTCAAATAAGAAAAAGGATCCAGTATGACATCTGTGTCAAAAGTAAGTGAACCTTTGCTTCCATTACCTAATGTGCTTGATAATTATTAGTGATGAGCTAACATGCTCACCACTGCTAGATACTCGCTCACCACACTTGGTATGTTTAGTGGCTTTTAGACAATCAAAATGTGGGGTTTTCTTGCCATACATGGTAATGCCGTACCCATGTTGGTTACTGGCATTACTGTGATTGGCTGGCTGCGTCAAGCAATTGGGTCTTATATAAGACCTGAAGACGTGAATTGATGCTCGACCCACTGTCTTCTGGAAGCAGCTTAGAGAGAGTTGATGTACAAGAGAGAGCTGACTTTATAGTAGTCATATAATTGGTATTGCAGAAATTTTATACTGCTGCAAAGAAAAGTCCTTATCAAGCTTACATGCCAACCTTTCTTTAGTAAAACCGCCGTTCCCTGCACTGATTGTAGGGTTAGGTGGTGAAGGAGGGATAATTTTGGATTAGAGGCATGTAGGCAAGGTTTATTCCCTTACATTCCTTCTATACTTATACTGCTGCTGCAACGTAAAAACAAAAGTCCTTTTTCAGGGCTACATATTTTCTTTTCTTTATTAATACTGGGAAGTTTGCAGGCATATATAGTATATACCTAATTTAAACTGTTTAAGGCACTTGGTAACAGATGGGTAAGTAGACATGCTGCTGATTATGCATGCAGAGGTCAAGGCCGTGGACCAGGTGAAAATGTGCCTGCTGAAGGACCACAACCAGCATGCTATTCCATGAGATCTAGCTTTTTGTCACACTTTGCAGGGGCCTCAGGACTCCACTCTTGAAGCCAAACCAGTGTGAGCAGGTGGTCAGTTGAATTTCCCAGGAGAAAAGAAATACTATATTTGGACACTCCGATGGACTATTTACAGTTTCAATTATTGATTTTGGCCTCTTGCCCTTCACATTTCAGAAGGGACATGAAAAGATCATATGTAGTGATGCCCAAATATTTGAGCAGCCATGGTCAAAAAAAAGACGACGGTGGGGAATGAACATTAGTGTCTCAAGAGGTAGATGATGATGAGACACAGTTGCCAAGAAGTGATGTTAAGTCATCAGTCAGGGGGACCAGAGTGCAGAAAGGAAAGACGAGGTGGTGGACGATGAAGTCATTAATTCAACCTGTGAAGGTGCCATGCAGAGTAAGAACAGCAGTGGAGAGGGTGAGGGAGTCACAGCACTGCAACAGGCAGGAAGAGGCAATGGGGTGGCCAGAAAGAGAAGCTGGGCAACTGTTCCCCAAAGCAACTACACGGAGCAAGTTCCAAGGCAAAGGGTTAGGTGTACTCCAATCTGAATTTTCCAAGAAAGTGTGGAGTATAAAAGAATGGTTATTTGCAACCTTTGCCATCCCAAGATCAGCAGGGGCTTTATCACTCCCTGCCTAACCACCAACATGCTCAGGCACATGTTATTAAAGCATCTAACTAGCTGGGCTGAACTCCTGGGTCCACAATCACTGTCTGTGAGTGACACAGCTACACCCTTAACCTGTGCTATGTGCTTGTCAATTCCCTGTCCAGGATGAAAAACGAGGATGTCTCCCGCCCTGCACCTGTTGTTGCACATTCGCAAGCACCATCAGCAACCATGTTCAGTTCTGTGTCTCAGTGCAGCAATCTAATTAAAGAATGTACATCTGGAACTCCAATAGTGTGAACAAGGTGCAAGACTCAAAAACATACAACTATACAATAGGATAAAGAGTTGCACACTAGTCACAATGTATATGGGAATAATGAAAAGCAGAACTGCTATGGGAATACTAGAATAAAAAATACAATGAACTATTTGAAAAAATTTTATCAGATAGTTCATTGTATTTTTCATTCTTGTATTCCCATAGCAGTACTGCTTGTTCACACCATTGGAGTTCCAGATGTACATTCTTTAATTAGTATCCTCTTTCTGTCTGAGAACCCTGCCCCATCCACAGCCATATGTCTTATTTCACATATATAGCTTGGTCCTTTGCTTCCCATACAGAGCAAGTTTTTTAACTGCAGGTGAGGTTACACATAGGTTAGGGACCCTAAAAATAGAGATTACCTTGGCGTGGTTTGGGGCTCTTTTGCATTGAACAATACAATGGCTAAATATCTCTTATATTCCTATTATTCATAGCAGTTATGCATATTCCATTTTCATGTTTTTCATTTTTTCAGATAGTATTTTCATTGTATTTTCATTCTAGTATTCCCATAGCAGTTCTGCTTTTCATTATTCCCCTATACAATGTGATTAGTGTGCAACTATCCTATTGTATCAGTGCAACAATCAGCTGTTCCTAACCCAGGTTTTGGAGTGCAAATGTGAATACCCAGCTACCCATCCAATACCCAGCCATAAGATAAATCCAAAACCGGAAAAAGAAATCCATATTATATCTATAAATGCATATCTACCAAACTGAACATATTTAACCTATATTAGACCGGCATCTTAATACAAATGTGTCAAGGAGACAAAAAAGATCCAAAAATTATACATCTTTATTGACATGATACAAAAAAACAACATTAAATTTACCACATGATTTGAGATGGGTATCAAAAAACACACAGTTTAAAATTAACTCCTTAAAACACAGAAAAAAATCCTGGAGCAGTATGTTTGATAAGCTATTACATAAGGATGGTGCTGGGCAGTGTGGTTTCACAGGTAGTGGTCACTTTAAATTTGAAACTCCATTGTTAGGGAAAAAGATCTCCTTTAAGATTGTCAGTTTGTTGACCAATTTGGAATAATATGTATGGTATATGTAATTGATTGTATACGTCTTTTTCTGACCTTCCTTATGTAACAGCTTATCAACCACACTGCTCCAGGATTTTTTTCTGTGTTTTAAGGGGTTCATTTTAAACTGTGTGTTTTTTGATACCCATCTCAAATCATGTGGTAAATTTAATGATGTTTTTTTGTATCATGTCAATAAAGATAAAAAAACACCAAAAACTAAGCTGTAATAAAAAAAAAACTAGTAAACATGCAACATTACAAGCATGCAAATGGCAGCCTCTAGACAAGAAAAAAACAAAGAGAAAAATTGTATGAAAAATACCCTGAATAATAATGAATAAAATGCAAGTGCTTAATAACAGGGTACTTAGTATATACATTTTTGCAAAAATGCATATACTAAGTACCCTGTTATTAAGCACTTGCATTTTATTCATTATTATTCAGGGTATTTTTCATACAATTTTTCTCTTTGTTTTTATCATGTCAATAAAGATGTATATTTTTTGGATCTTTTTTTTCTCCTTGACACATTTGTATTAAGATGCAGGTCTAATATAGGTTAAATACCCAGCCATCCATCCACAGATCTAAAAAAACAAATGGGCATCTTTCCAGACTGTTTGCCCTATAAATGTTGCCATTTAGGCTTCTGGACGCTGAGGCTTTCCACAACCTCATGGTGGTGGTTATCCCTCGGTACTTAGTCCCCAGCTACAACAATTTTTCCCAGTGTGCAATCCCCGCCTACATCAGCATGTATCTCATATTATCTCTCGTACTGACACCAGCACAGATAATGGGAAAGTCCAATTAATTACCGACACATGGACAAGTGCTTGTAGTGAGGGATGCTACATTTCCCTGATGGCACACTGGGTGATCCTTGTGTAGGCAGATAGCGAGTCGGACGTTGGGATAGCAGACATGGATTGTGGACCCCCATAATGTTCGTGTCCGTGATCCGTATGTGTTTCCGTTTTGCACGGAAGCATGTCCGTTTTCTGCACGGAACACGCACACTCGGACCCAATGAAAGTCTATGAGTATTTTTGCACACGTTAGTAAACACATATGCATCTCCGTATGCTCCGTGTACGTTTTGTGCGGTTTTTTTTTTCTAGCGATGTCGGTCATTCTTTTTTTTTCTGTGTATGTCGGTCAATCTCCCTCAGTCCGTCGGTCGGTCTCTCTGTCTTGTCTGTCCCTCTCTCACTTTGTCAATCTCGGTCAGTCTACCCCCTCTCTCATACTCACCGTTCCCCGATCACCGGCGCGGCACTGCACAGCAGTTATAAAAACTCTGGCGGCTTTTACTATTTTGAAAAAGCCGGCCGCTCATTAATCAATCTCGTATTCCCTGCTTTCCCCACCCACCGGCGCCTATGATTGGTTGCAGTGAGACACGCCCCCACGATGTGTGACAGATGTCTCACTGCAACCAATCACAGTTGCCGGTGGCCGTGTCAATATCGAGCAGGAAAATAAATAAATAATTAATTTAAAAAAAAAGACGTGCGGTTCCCCTCATTTAGATACCAGCCTGGGTAAAAAGGTTGAAGGCTGGATGGCGGGATGGGGAGCCCCACATTATGGGGAGCCCCCCAGCCTAACAATATCAGCCAGCAGCCGCCCAGAATAGCCGCATCCATTAGATACCCGGCTCTTCCCGATTTGCCCTGGTGAGTTGGCAATCGGGGAAATAAAGATTTAATGGCAGCAGCCCATATCTGCCACTAAGTCCAACATTAATCATGTATCTCCCCGAGATACCTTCCATGATTAATTTGTAAGTTACAGTAAATAAACACATACACCCGAAGAAATCCTTTATTTGGAATAATAAACACTAACAAATACCCTCGTTCACCACTTTATTAAGCCCGAAAAAGCCATCCATGTCCGGCGTAATCCACGGAGGTCCCGCGTTGCTTCCAGCTCTGCTACATGGGGGTGACAGGATCAACAGTAGAACCCTACCGCTCCTGTCAGCTCCACACAGCAACTTAGGTGAGCCGTGCGATCAGCTGTGCTGTCGCTCAGGTTACTCGCGGCCACCGCTGGATCCTCCAACTGTGATTGCAAGTCACCCGAGTGACAGCGATGAAGTCACAGGTGAGTTGCGGTCACGGGTGGAGGATCCAGCTGGCCGCGGGTAACCTGAGTGACAGCAGCGTTAATCGCGCTGCTCACTTCAGTCACTCAGGGGATTAGCGGTCACCGATGAGTCCTGCATGGGTGACTGCTAATCAGTACGCGACACAGACAGAGCCGCGGTATGACAATGAAGTCGGGTAAAGTTCACCCAAGTTCATTCTCTACGCGCGACTCTGTCTGCTGTATGGTATGCATCAACGACATTTTGCATCACACACGTACCTTTTCACCTGGACAACACACTCACATGTCAGTTACGAATCTCACGCACACACGGACATTCCACACGCACACGCGGTTAGCATATGTCGTTCACACAGATGCCACACATAAAAAACGGACATAAAAATGGATCACGGACCTTAAAAACGGACCGTATGACACGTGTGTGCTTTTCACGGATGTGTGTTGGAGGCCTTAAGCTGTAAGCACTGCAGCATTGCCTCAGTGAAGCAGCAACATGGTCTGATGAAACTAAGTTGCTTGCGTGACAAACAGTACACTGATGGAGAGTTGGTGAAAGCAAAACAGACCAGATAGAGCTGTGGCTTTCACCGCTGAACATACAATCAGGCATGGTCATGTACTGGCTATAACTTGTTGGTGGCTTTGAAGGGAAACTCGCACATGTACCATGCCTGGCCTACATACTCAACTTGGTGGTTCTGTGGTTTCTGAAAACATACAGAGATTTGCCTGAGCTACTTGTGAAAGTGTGCCTCCTGTTTCCTCAAGTCAGCTACAGCTGCCACAAGTCTGGCAGTGCGGCAGCACCACTTGCAAGTGCCAGCTCACTGACTGATGTGCAACATGCCCACGTGCTGGACCTTCACATTACCAGTGTTGGCAAGGCTCTGAGAGCATAGGAGGGTAGTAGTTTCCTACCAGCTACAAGTTGCCTGTCTGTATGTATTACTACTTTTAATTGTCAGCTAAAAATTTGTCAGTGAACCATCTAAATAGATATTGCTACTTGTTAGTGGCTACTAAAAATTTCCCAGTGAACCAAATCAATAGGTATTGGTACTTTTTAGTGCATGTTAAAAATTTGCCAGTGAACCATCTCAATAGGTATTACTACTTTTTAGTGCCTGCTAAAAATTGGCATTGGTACTTCTGTGGGCCATGCCAATATTGCCATCTCAGCCAAGAAATACAGAATTTTACTTTTGTGTCAGGTGTCTGACAGGACTGGGCCTAGGGTTGGGAAACATCTGTTTCAAAGGGGAAGGGTACATCAAACATGAGTGATCAATCATGAGGTCATGGTGGAAGGGGTAATAGGTGGGATGTTCTAGGTGTACAACATACGTTACTGGACGGGCTACTCCATTCCATTTTTTAGTCAGCCACACATCATTTCAACTTGAAAATAAGGGCCAAAAGCAGCATGTGCTAGAGTGGATGAGAAGTGCTGCATCAAGTGGCCTCGTACCTCTTCCAGCACCTCAACATCACACAAAGTTAATTCGTCAGAGTTTCCACGCCAATTACACTTGTTTCCTCCAGCATCACAACTCACCAACAGCCCAACTGACTGTGGGGAACCACACATGAGCGAGTCTGCAGAGTTGTTCACACATTCTTTCCCATGGGCATCAGAGTTCTGCTGCAAAGATTCACAGACTGAAGAGAATGTAAGCATCTGCACCAATGCCCAAAATCTTTGTCAGTTGGATCAGGGCCCGGACCAAGTCAGGTCTGAGCAGGATCCTGACTCTCGTCAACAGATGTTAACCCACAGGGTGGAGGTGATGATTAGGAGACTCAGATACCTGAAGCACACATACACTGTACTGTGATTTCAACTCAGGAAGAGGGTGACTGTCAGGGCAAGGAATAGGACATCAGAGAGGATGATGATGAAGTTATAGATCCCACTTTGTGTTAACCCAGAGTCAAGCTGATGAGTAGCTCAGCAAAGGAGGTGGAGAAGGAGGAAGACGAGATGCTTCCCACACAGACACTGAGTAATGCAAGCAGGACATCCACTACATCCTCAGTCACAACTCTGGCTGTGTGTCACGTCCCCACCGGAGTCCGCTCCTGCAACTTCTGGTTCAATTTCTAGGTGCCTGTGGTTCTTGTGAATGCAGGCTCTGCTCATCCACTAAGCTGGGTTTCCCTGAGGCCTGCAGTACCACTAACTGACGGTGGCATGTGTCTTCCAGCTGAAGTTAACACTTTTTAGCTACAGCCAATGGGAAGACACTACACCCTTCCTATTCCCCCTTCTGTATGCTTTTCGCTACCAGTTATAGTCTTAGTGTATACATTTTTGCAAAAAGGTAAGAAGCCATCCCACCTCGTCAAGGTGTACCCATATGGGACGGTACCTAACCAACTAAAAGTTAAAAACATTTTATATACCTGACTTGTGTCATGTCAAAACTCCAATATGAATGGTAACAAGTGGTCAGCTGGGTCCCAGATTAAATGAATGAACGAAAAAAGTCTTCAGCTCACCTGCTGCCCGGACTGCTCAGCCTTGCGGGTGCCAGGATCCCACGGTCTATCCTGACCGGTAGCAGAGATGTGGGAAGGAGAGGGAGAGGGAGTGATCCAGCACAATTCCTCCTTGGTTTAAAACATTTAGGATCTTTATTGAAACTTCTTTAAAAACATGGTGAAGACCGAAAATAAACTTGCATAGTAAAGGCGCAATTCATGAGGGCTTTACGTGTTTCGGACTGAAAATAAAACCAACTAGTCCTTAGTCATAAGTGTCTCATGAATCCAAAGAAGCTACTGAAATAGACTTACTCATTAAGTGAGGAAAAGGGAGGGGTGGAAAAATGTGTGGAAAAGTGTGTTAATTACCACAGGAAAAAGAGAAAAAAAAAAAAAAAAAAAAAAAAAGGGAGAGAAAAATAAGAAGAAAGTTGGAGAAGGAAAGGCAGATAAATAACAGGAAATTCTTAAGCTCTATACGATTGAAACTGCTGTTCCAGGTTATAATAAACATATAAACGATGAATCACACTATATTCAGTAAATACATATTCAATTATAAACGCAAAAAAACCCTAAAAATCCAGACAACTAATTAGAAAACCGTGCAAAAAGATACAATAGTGTATAAACTTATACAGGGAGAATGTATGATATATAGAATGAAAAATGCCAAATCTTTGGCTAGGGTTATGCAGGGAGGTGGGGTGGGAGAAGGAAGGGGGGGGGGGACGGATGGGATGGGGGAGGAGGGGGGGAGGAAGGGGGGGGGGAGAAGGCGAGGGATAATTCCATAATTACGGAGTTATGAATTCGCCAGCTGAACCCTGGATATCGTTCATTTTATTATTTCTACTTATTTTTTATTCTTTATTTTTTATTTTTTATAATTTATTTGATCATTGGCTGCAAATTAACACATCTCTATGTGGATAACATTCATAGGGGATGTACAAGGTTGGAGGTTAAAAGCCCGAATTATTTCCCATTTATTATATTAAGGCTGTATTTTGGCATAAGGTTAGTATATTGGGGATCGCGATGATGGATATAATTAAATTATTCTCCTGCCTATTAGATATAGATTAAATATTATAATCTTTTCGTGAATATATTTTTTATTTTTTATTGTTGTCCCTCACATCCATAGCACTGATTCTATAACCGTCGATTTTGTAATGGTTACTCCCAAATTAGATATCAAGAGATGGATGAATGAATGAGAGGCTGACGAGAAAAAAAAAAAAAAAAAAAAAAAAAAAAAAAAAAAACATTCTTATTAGTGATTGGGATACATGCGCAAGTATTAGAATATAGGCTTAACGGCTTTGCATACCTCCTGTATGATAAAATTGGAGTTAAATTTAAGTGATAAAAGTGGGACCAAGTCTGGAATGTAAGGCGTAACCGTAGGGTGAATCTACCAAAAAAGTGGTCATAAATATCCCCATTTGCCTGGGAAATGCTAATGCTAGGTTTCCCTGTCCCTTCATATAAAATGTATTTATAGAATAATAAGTTTATAATGTAGCATGGAGTTGACGCAAAAAATATATATATATATACCAGGACATTGATATAGATGTTAATTTCTATTTGGTGGTGAACCCAAAATTGAAATAAGGTGTCCTAGGTGAAGGAAGGGAAGGGGGAAGGGGGGGAAGGGGGGGGGAGGGGGAGGTGGGGGGACCAGGGTGGGAGGGCGACAACTAACCAATGGTACCAAATGGCACTGGAAAGCCTGAATTAATCAAGGGACATATATAATATATAATAATTCGCAAGTTTAATATTTATAATTAACTAGGATCCGAATATGGGGATAAACACAAAAGCGATCTTAAAGAGCAGAAACATTAATATTAATGACTCTATTTATTTGGGGATCAGTATATATATATAAGTCTTGGGACACTGGGTGGGTAAAGACAGGTGTCTTTGTCTCCAGGGTGCATTTCCCTACTGGCACCTGGACGAGCAAGCATGGCCAGGGATGTTACATTTTGCTGACTGGGCACTGGGTTACTCTGGTAGCTGCGGGAGCAAGCAGGCAAGGGGCAACTTCCCAAGTCTTGAAATCCCCAAGGCTTGCAGGAGAAACTTCTCGATCTACCACTTCCTCCACTGCTTCTGCTTCCGCCACCTCCTCTAGGACCTCTGCCTCTCCCTTAATGTAACATGTATTCGAACTGAGCATAGAGAATTCCCCCACCTCCATACAGCTCAGCCAGGGCTCAACACAATCAGGCAGTGCAGAAATTAATATGCATTGGAGAATGCAGTCACACAGCTGCAGAGTTGTGGACTGCTATCCATGCTGAGTTTGATTAATTGCTGTCTCCACTAATCCTGGAGCTAGGAAAGGCCATTTGTGATAATGGTGCAAACCTGTTGGCAGCACTACGCCTGAGCCATATCACACATGTGCCTTGCATGGCTCATGTCTGCAACCTGACTTTACAGCAATTTTTAGGCCACTATCTCTGACTGTTTGCACTGCAGCAGAAGGCACGGTCATTGTGTGCTCCCTTTTAACAATTGACATGCAAGGCCACATTCTGTGTGTTGCATGGAACATACCTGACTGCTTTGCAAGGACACTATAAGGAAATTGGGAAGAGTAGCAATTGATGCCAGTTTCCTGGTTTCTTCTGAAATGTTTTTAAATATCAGGACTCCAAGATTGATCTCCAAGTTGTGTTTTGACTGTATTGGCAGGGGTGTGGGATGAAGAGGCCTAATCCTGTCACTTATCCACCTCTTGATTTTATACTATGGGGAACTGGGGGGGGAAGATTGATGCCACTGTCCTGCTGTCTTCCTGAAAGGTTTTTAAATATTTAAACTTCAAGATGGGTCTCCAAGCTGTATCTTGTTTGTACTTGCAGGGGTCTAGGGGCACCAGCCCTACACCTGTCTCTCATCCACCTCAATATTTCTTATGTCAATAGTCTAGGAAGCTAATGGCTGTGCCAAAACAGTGGTACTGCACTGTAAAATGTATTTTTGCTGTTTTGGGAGCTTTTTGACCCGCCTTAGGTTTTGCCTCCCATTGAATCCAATGGGGTTTGAAAATGTTCAGCAGATCGTTTGGCGAACCGAACTTTGGAAGGTTTGCTCATATCTAGTCTGCAGTGCAGCAGCTTCAGGGGATACATGCAGCCAGTGGGATGAGTATTTGAGACCCCTGCCATACAGCCTACAATCATTCAATTTCGTGTCATGATATCTAATCGGAACATATTTTCACCAATATGCTTTTTAGTGGATCGTATTGACTACAAAATAGCCCTTCCCCAAAAATAATCTTCACAACTCCCAGAAATGCTCATTATATTTTTGCAAGTTGTAATGTTGGTTTGTGTAATCTGTATTTTTTCCATTTCTGCTTCCTACAGAGCGCTAGACTGGATGCAGGTGTGAATAGCTATGCTGTTAACCCTTTGGAGTATATGACAGCAGGCAGACTTAAATAAATTGCATTTGGTATAGCTATTAGAACAATATCTCTCTTTGGGCTTCTTCCTCCCGCTTTGTTCTGTATACTGTATTTTTTTATAATGAAATCCCGGCTGTCAGTTTTACTGATGAAGGGGAAGCATTGGCTGAGACACTGAGTTATGGGTCTCTTTTAACCTTATAGCCATTGCATGGAGATGAAGATTGGTTATTATCAGAATGTTTAATATTGCAGGAGGAATGAGGAATAACTTCCTAGGCAAGAAAATACAATTTATTAAAGTAAATTAAAAAATATTGATAGGCAAATGTAACTCATCCAACACTTCTGAAACCTGGCTGGCTGCAATAGAAGAGATGTTAGCCATTGTTTCATAAATAAATCAAGTCATACCATAACCGTAATTTCATTTTTGTATAAAACTACAAGTTCTACAGATAAAGTAATATGCACAGATATAGTAGAACTGGATTTGTAAAATAATATAAACCATTTTTTTACATTAAAGAGGTTGTTCACTACCCTTGCTTAATGGCCAAAGTAACTTTCATCTAAATCTTTATCTTTTTAGTGATTTAGTGGCGGAATCTAAACTAATATTTAATATAGGTGCATTAAAAATAAACTACCCTTCCCTAACTACACTATCTAACTGCTATTCTATTTTCCCCCTACTTCCTCTCTGATGATGCCTCATTTGAGAATCGCAGTGCATGCTAGGATACTCAAACAAAGTGTCATCAGAGGGCAAAGGCTGCGGTCACAGGTGCAGCCTCTGCTCCCTCCCTGAGATGAAGCATCATCAGTGACACTCGTTTCATTGCCTGGGCTAGTCCCAGCAGATTGTGCACTGTATGATTTACACAATGACTATGCGCTCTCTCTTGTTGGCTCACAACAGTAGAACGGAGTCGGCAACAGAGCAAAGTCAGAATACCTGGCGTGTGGAGACCAGTGACATCACCTGGGGGGGTCTAAACTCTCCAACTCGCCCCCCAGAGGGGCAGACAGTCCCAGCACAATATTTTGTGTAGGACACTGCAGGGCATATACTGTACGTAATACACAAAGCACCAAAATACCAGCTCTGACAATAGAGATTATACACTACTCCCCCTCACTAACAGGGATGATAAGATGGATGTGGAGCAATCTGCATGTAAAGAATTTCTGCATTATTAGTATTATGAAGACAACTGCTTAAGGCCCCTTACACATGTCAGTGATTCTGGCACGTTTGTGCTGTTTTTTTATACTACGTAGCAGAATCACTGACATACGCGGACCCATTATAATCAATGGGTCTGCTCACACATCAGTGATTTTTCACTGAACATGTCTCCATGCAGCGTGCACCCTTGGCCGTGATTCTGCACGGAGACATGTCAGTTTTTGTCTGGCATCACTGATGACCCACGGAGCACACTATGGTGTGATCCGTGTGTGATCAGTGAAACACGTACAAGAAAATCATGGACATATTAAATATTAAAAAGTTTCAACTTACCTTGCCTACGATTCGCTCTGCAGCCTCTGCTTTCGGCAGCTCCTGCCTGGCTCATGAATATTCATGAAAGCAGGAACTGCCGACCAGGAAGTAGGTGCTGAGAGCGGTGGGCGGACGCTGCTAAGCCGAGGAGATCAGCACCATGGAAAGCAGCAGTGAAGGCAGGTGAGTAATGTCCATATGCAATCACGGATTACGGATCACGGATTGCACATGGACAACCCACGTGTGCCGTGAATCATGGAACACGGATGGACATGTGCGTGTTTTACACGTCAGTGAAGAACGTCAGTGTTTTTCACTGACGTGTGAAACGGGCCTAAAACACAATGCCATATGTAGGAGTTGAACTCGTTCACCCCAACCCCTATCATGTTATACTGTTCCCTGTTTAGCAAAGACTGAGTTTTACATTGTCTATTGCATATGTCATTGAATGTTATATAATGTGCAATAGGATGTACTGCTGTTCGGGAAATGCGGTTCCTGATGTAGCAGAGCTGAGACCACACCGCGGCCGGTGCCACCTAGCGTCAAGAGCTGATAATAGAAAGAAGTATATGGTTATGAGTTTTTTAATGTATAATGCAATGTATTAGTCAGAAAACTGTTAGATGAAGATATAGGTTTTAATAGATGAGGGGAGGAGTGACTAATGGCCAGTGGATTGATTAGAGAGATGGGCCTGGAGAGGAATCGGTTCTGCACAAGGGTTCGAAGATTGAAGATGCAGCATGGAGTAATGGCCAGTCAGGGAACCTGGAGGTATCCTCATAAGGACTCTTTCTTGCAAATGAGAGCGGAGCCCACACAGCCAGGCGTTTATACCATTTTTCATATGTCACTTCCAGTGGGTTGTTCTCGGCACAACCCTTCAAGATGTGCTGCGGGGAAGATACCCAAGTTGTAAAGATTACTGGCCATTCTAACAAAGATGGCAGGACATGGCCTGGAACCAACTACGAGCCCCACCCATCATGGTTAGTGATGGGCGAACGAAAAATGTAAAGTTCGGCGTCTGTACTGGATACCTAGTGTAGGTGCATGGATCCCAAATGCGGAGTTCTCCGGGAACTATGTGTAACTATTCAAATTCAGCCACCTGGCTAATTCAAAATAGAAAGGAAATAGAAAGAAAATAAGTCTCCTGCATTGCAGTAACACTACTTCTGGGTCTGCTCATTATCCCTCATACATAATCACTGCTTCCCACGCCCACCATCAGTCCCAGTATCTGTGATTGGTTGCAGTCACGGCCCCACCTTGTGGGACAAAAGTGTAAGGGCACAAACATCTACTCAGGGCCAATCATCCTTTTCTGAAGGGGCTCCAGGAGGCTCCAGGAGGTGTTCCTGAAACTGAAGAGACCCCAGGGTACCTACACGACCCACGTCCTATGAACTGAGTTTACGTTTGAGGGCAAGGTACACTGCTTCCACTGTGCTCGAAGGACACACGTCCTGGGTGAAGAGGAGTAAAAGGACATACACTCTTCTTGTTGCATAGCCAAAGGTGGACCCGAACATCCCTCTCCAGTTTTGCTCGTTACATCTTAAGGCATGGGACTGTTCCGTTTTATGTGGCGGGGATGGGGCTGGAGATCTGGTCCTTGAAGAAGATGGCCTGGAGTGGCCAAAGGTTTGTGTATGTTTTACCCTTTTCAAGTTGTTTTGCGCTAGTTGTGGGAATGCGGAGTTGCTAGGCAGGCACGCAGTTTTGGGATATCCTTAAAGCTTCGAAATTCGGCCATTCCCCGCAATCATTCAGTTAAAGGAGACTCTTCTTTCTTCTCAGAATGCACTGGAAATATGCAGAAGCTTAATCTCCAATCCAATTGTCGGTTTTAAATAGTTTAATGACAATATATATATTTGGTGGAGGAAGGTTGAACTAGATGGTCCTAGGTCATTTTTCAACCTATGTAACTACAGTATGTAAGCTTGATATATATAGGAAAGTTTAGGATGTTAAACTATTGAGGTTGTGTAGCAAGCAGGATCTGGATGTCACTATTTAGAGGGCTCTTAATGTGGCTCGCAACCCTCTCTAACACCTGAGTTTGGCTCTCAAGAAAGTTTAGGAATCACTGTTATACCGGTGTAAACAATCCTCTTTTAACTCTAATCTCTCTGCTTACAGTACCCTGCTCTCCATGCATCCACTGTGCTGGTTTGTAAACTGTGGGCACTAGTGATGATAACAGCCAAGGGATTTACCCATGGGACTGCTTCCCTGCTCCACTAGTCTTAAAAGCAGGACTCTGGGTCTGGTACAACATGGAATGTATGAATTGTTTTTGAAAATTGAATTTTATTTATGTACTGACTATTCTATGCTGTTTTGTGAATATGCTAAGTGCATTATAATTTAAAAATTTGTGAAACATTTTACACTACATCTTTACTATGCTGATTTATAGAGAATCACAGCATTCATTTGGAGAGGAACATTGTTTTTAACAAACAACAAAGATGCAAAACAACATGCATCGATACAGCCTGATTATAAGAACCACATGATCAATTTATTGATACAAAGTTGGTGGTCTCTGAGGGAATGGGATAGAGTTGAGCTTGCCTAACTACAATTTATTTATTTTGCCTATATAGTAGGTGAATATAGTACTTCTTGTTTTACCTGGGGAAAACATGTGGAATAAGATGGGGTTGTCCTAATAGTGGACAACCCCTTCTGAATCCACATGTTTTCCCCAGGTAAAACAATAAGTACTATACTCACCTTCTATACCAGCGCTGTTCCATTGGTTGTGACATTACTCAACCCCCACGTCCAGTCAGCGCCGGCTTCTGATTCTCACCTTCGGACCAAATGAGTTAGTCAACAGGAATTGAGTGCTGTAGCTGCTGCTCATGTCCTGTTGATTGGCGAAAGTTAAAAGCCGATGCTGATTGGACTCGGGGATTGTACAATGTCACGTGAGCCCCAGTAATGCAGACCATGACATCACTGGAACCACGCAGGGATGGGAAGTGACTATAGTCTTTAATATTTTAACGGGGGGAAACATGTAGAATCAGAAGGGATTGTCCTAAGGCCGGGGCCACACGGGGGACTACTGTGATCCTCGCATGACACTCAGCTCACGCTGGCAGCACAGCGGGAGCCGAGTGTCTTGCGAGTGTCACTGCCACTGCGACTGAGGTCCGATCATGTTATCGGACCACAGCTACGGGGGGCAGGCCGGCACGGAGGAGGGGCAGGCGAGCTCTGAGGAGGAGCGGGCCGGCGCTGTGGAGGGGAGGGAGGCATTTATCTCCCTCTCTCCTCCGTTGCCGACTAATGCCATTCTTGCTCCGTACTCGCGGTACATCAGTGTACTGCGAGTACAGTGCAATTTATCTCTCGCCCCATAGACTTGAATGGGTGCGAGAGAAACAAGGATCGCATTACACTTGCAGCAGGCTGCGATTGTTTTCTCAGTCCGATTAGGGCTGAGAAAATATTCGCTCATGGGTGCTGACACAGGTTAATATTGGTCTGAGTGGAATGCAATGTTTTATCGCATTCCACTCGCTCTGATTTTCATGCCATGTGTCTTAGGCCTAACAGTGGACAACGCTTTTAAAGAGTTCTTTGTGGAGGTATTTTGACTATGTTGTGAGGGCACTATGACCAGTTGTAGTATGTGTCACTTTTGTTTGCACTGTTTTGTGAGGTACTATGGTTGAAGGAATTATGAGGAACTAGTTGGCAAATGTAATATAGGCAAAGTGGCTGACATTATATGTGGGTTTCTTAAGAACACAGAAAGTAGAATAGACCTATTAATGACTATCATTAGTAATCTAGCAATTTTTAACACTAATTTATGAAGTAATCTACTCATTTTCTTGCCCCACAGGCTGTTTGCATGATGAGTATTTGGTGTGGTGTGGTGTTACATTGCAGACTATCTGCAGCATTTCTGCACCAATTAACTAAATTATGTTACTTGTGTTTTTGAGTGACTCTTTTCAGTATTTTTTATCAGGTTTTTCAGATACAGTTTTAGTCTTTTAATCATTTTTTCAGCTGCAGTTTTGATATGTCACAATTTAAATAAAACTGCTCTGTATTGGATACTTCCATTTATTTAGCTTTGATAAAACTATAATGATAAAATCATGTACGGATGATTACATGTATTTGTATTATGTTGTCACTGGAAATGCACTAACAACGTATATGCATATGCAAATTTTCTTTATCAGATTCATATCTATAGGGAAGATCTGTCAATAAAACACATACGGTGTCTTGTGAAAGTATTCGGCCCCCCCTTGAATTTTTCAACCTTGTCCCTCATTGCAGGCTTCAAACATAAAGATAAAAATGTTAATGTTATGGTGAAGAATCAACAACAAGTGGGACACAATTGTGAAGTTGAACGAAATTTATTGCTTATTTTAAACTTTTGTAAAAAATAAATAACTGAAAAGTGGGGCGTGCAATATTATTCAGCCCCTTTACTTTCAGTGCAGCAAACTCACTCCAGAAGTTCATTGAGGATCTCTGAATGATCCAATGTTGACCTAAATGACTGATGATGATAAATATAAGCCACATGTGTGTAATGAAGTCTCCGTATAAATGCACCTGCTCTGTGATAGTCCCAGTGTTGTGTTTGAAGCACAGAGAGCATCATGAAGACCAATGAACACAACAGGCAGGTCCGTGATACTGTTGTAGAGAAGTTTAAAGCTAGATTTGGTTACAAAAAGATTTCCACAACTTTAAACATCCCAAAAAGCACTGTGTAAGCCATCATATTGAAATGGAAGGAGTATCATACCACTGCAAATCTTTCAAGACCCGGCCGTCCCTCAAAAATGTCATCTCAAACAAGAAGAAGACTGATCAGAGATGCAGCCAAGAGGCTAATGATTAGAGATGAGCGAACCGGTCCCGGTTCGGCTCGAGGCCGGTTCGCCGAACGGGGGTCCCGTTCGAGTTCGGTTCGTCGAACGTTCGACGAACCGAACTCGAACGTATAGGCTAGAATGGGAGGCAATCACAAACACATAAAAATGCATTATAAATGTACACAAACAGTTAATAAACATTGCCATAACACTTACCGGTCCTCGCGATCCCTTCTGCACTCTGTCTCCTGCCGCTATTCCATCCGATGATCGCTGAATCCTCCCGGTGACCTGCACTGCCAGCAGAGAAGCAGGACCTATCGTGACGTCAAAATAGCGTTGTGACCAGTCACGTGGCTATTATCTCATTGGCTACAGACTGGTCACATGACTATGACACGTCATGTAGGACCTGCGAGTGCATCTCTCCGGTACACGGTGCACATATGTGTATCGCCGTGTACCGGCGACATGCTCTAGCACACGGTCGACTCCCCGTTCCGTTAGAGACCGGCTGACACAGCCGGTCATTAACGGAGATCACCGTTGCCATAGCAACGCAGTTAGCGGTGACGTCACCGCTAACCGCGGCTCCGGGAGCACCGTTGCTATGGTAACGCGTCTGTCAGCGTTACCGCTAGCAGCCAGCAGTGATCACTCACGGAGTGAAGGCTGCACGCTGCTTCCCGATTGTAGTGAGCATTGTAGTTAGGATGGAGGTTCCCCAGCCCCAAGTGATGCCCCTCACTACAATCGTCACTACTACTACACTAGAAAGAAAGAAGACAGAAGAGCAGGATCGTGGAGGGCTGACAGGGGTAATAAAGATGGAGTCTCTAATGTGTCTGTGTATTTATTTCTATTAAAGTATTTTTTCTCTGTGTGGTGTCTTTTTTTAACCCTTTATTGGAGATTCTTAATGGCCGGGTCAAACGTGCCTGACATTAAGAATCTCTGGCTTAATACTGGCTGGTAAAACAAAGCCAGTATTAACTCATGATTACCCAACAAGCCACCCGGCTCCAGGGCTGTTGGAAGAGTTGGATACAGCGCCAGATGATGGCGCTTCTATGAGAGCGCCATTTTCTGGGAGGGCTGCGGACTGAAATCCGCAGCAGAGGCGCCCACAAACCTCGGGCTAACCTGTGCTGCGGATTCCAATCCCCAGCTGCCTAGTTGTACCCGGCTGGACACAAAAATAGGGCGAAGCCCACGTCATTTGTTTTTTAATTATTTCATGAAATAAGTGAAATAATTAAAAAAAACGGGCTTCCCTATATTTTTGGTTCCCAGCCGGGTACAAATAGGCAACTGGGGGTTGGAGGCAGCCCGTGGCTGCCAGCTGTACCTGGCTAGCATACAAAAATATGGCGAAGCCCACGTCATTTTTTTGGTGGGCAAAAAACTTCTGCATACAGTCCTGGATGGAGTATGCTGAGCCTTGTAGTTCTGCAGCTGCTGTCTGCTCTTCTCCATACAGACAGACAGCAGCTGCAGAACTACAAGGCTCAGCATACTCCATCCAGGACTGTATGCAGAAGTTTTTTGCCCCCTGAAAAAATTATGTGGCTTCGCCATATTTTTGTATGCTAGCCAGGTACAGCAGGCAGGTACGGCTGCCCCCAACCCCCAGTTGCCTATTTGTACCCGGCTGGGAACCAAAAATAAAGGGAAGCCCTTTTTTTAATATTTCATGAATTTCATGAAATAATTAGAAAACAAATGACGTAGGCTTTGCCCCATTTTTGTGTCCAGCCAGGTACAACTAGGCAGCTGGGATTGGAATCCGCACCACCGATTGGCCTGAGCTTTCTGGGCCCCACTGCTGCGAATTGCAGTCTGCAGTAGAGTTGAGCGCGGTTCGTGGTTCGTGGTTCTCCAGTTCTAGGCTCAAGTGATTTTTGGGCTGTTCGAGATCGAACTAGAACTCGAGCTTTTTGCTAAAAGCTCGATAGTTCTAGATACGTTCGAGAACGGTTCTAGCAGCAAAAAGCAGGGCTTTTTACAGCTACAGTGAGCAGGAGCCATCGCTGGCAGCCTGCCACAAGCTGGTAACCAAGATAAACATCGGGTATCCAAGCAAAGCGCTTTGGTTAGTAACCCGATGTTTATCTTAGTTACGTGCAGGAAGCCCACACTTTCCCGCTCAGCTCGCTCCACCCCCTCCTGCCCGCGGCATGTACACATACATACACATACACAAACACACACACACACACACATCCCCCCCCCCCCCACCCGCCCGCCCCGCCCGCTCGCTCGCTCGCTCGGCTTACCTGCGGTGATGAAGTCCCGCCATCCCGACCTCAGCGCTGTCACTGTCCTCCATGGCCGCCGCTTGTCACATCACCTATCGCTTCCGACCCGAGACTGACACTGGCGGTGACGTCGCGGACCTCTCGCGATACTTGATGTGAAGGCGCCGGTCATTGACCTCAGTGACAGGGGCTGTCAGTGTGCTGGAGATCAGCGCAGGTAATGTACCTCACTGACAGCAGCACTTGTCACCCCCCTGCAGTGACCTGGGCTGACCCATTGATGTTAGCTCAGGTCACTGCACTGCTCTCCCAGCCAATGGGGAACATCCTGCTCTTCATTGACTGGGACAGTGTGCATCGTCATGGCAACCCCTTGGATTACACCAGACCTGGATTTGTTTTTCAATCTAATAAATTGGTTAAAGAGGGAATGTTTTGGGGAGTGTTTTTTCAAATAAAAATGTGTTTGTCGTCTATTTTTTTTTATTACTGACTGGGTTGGTGATGTCGGGTATCTGATAGACGCCTGACCTCACCAACCCCAGGGCTTGATGCCAGGTGACATTACACATCTGGTATTAACCCCAAATATTACCCCGTTTGCCACCGCACCAGGGCGCGGGATGAGCTGGGGCGAAGCACCAGGATTGGCGCATCTAATGGATGCGCCACTTCTGGGGCGGCTGCGGCCTGCTATTTTTAGGCTGGGGAGATTCCAATAACCATGGACCTCCCTAGTCTGAGAATATCAGGCCCCAGCTGTCTGCTTTACCTTGGCTGGTGATCCAATTTTGAGGGACCCCTACGTGTTTTTTTTTTTAATTATTTATTTAATTTAAAATAACAGCGTGGGGTGCCCTCAGTTTTGGATTACCAGCCAAGGTGAGGTTGCCAGCTGTGGTCTGCAGGCTGCAGCCGTCTGCTTTACCCTAGCTGGCTACAAAACTAGGGGGAACCCTATGTCATTTTTTTTTCATTTTTTTGGCTAAATACAAAGCTAAGCACCCCTTAGTGCCACATGAAAGGTACCAAAGGGTGTTCCACTTTTTCTCCATTTTTTTCTCCACTTATTCTCCACTTTTTCTCCTCTTATTCTCCACTTTTTCTCCACTTTTTCTCCACTTTTTCTCCTCTTATTCTCCTCTTATTCTCCACTTTTTCTCCACTTTTTCTCCACTTTTTCTCCATTTTTTTCTCCACTTTCTCCACTTTTTCTCCACTTTTTTCTCCACTTTTTCTCCTCTTATGCTCCACTTTTTCTCCTCTTAATCTCCACTTTTTCTCCTCTTATGCTCCACTTTTTCTCCACTTTTTCTCCACTTTTTCTCCACTTTTTCTCCACTTTTTCTCCACTTTTTCTCCACTTTTTTCTCCACTTTTTCTCCTCTTATGCTCCACTTTTTCTCCACTTTTTCTCCACTTTTTCTCCACTTTTTCTCCACGTTTTCTCCACTTTTTTCTCCACTTTTTCTCCTCTTATGCTCCACTTTTTCTCCACTTTTTCTCCACTTTTTCTCCTCTTAATCTCCACTTTTTCTCCACTTTTTCTCCACTTTTTCTCCACTTTTTTCTCCACTTTTTTCTCCACTTTTTCTCCTCTTAATCTCCACTTTTTCTCCACTTTTTCTCCACGTTTTCTCCACTTTTTTCTCCACTTTTTCTCCTCTTATGCTCCACTTTTTCTCCACTTTTTCTCCACTTTTTCTCCTCTTAATCTCCACTTTTTCTCCACTTTTTCTCCACTTTTTCTCCACTTTTTTCTCCACTTTTTCTCCACTTTTTCTCCTCTTATGCTCCACTTTTTCTCCACTTTTTCTCCACTTTTTCTCCTCTTATGCTCCACTTTTTCTCCACTTTTTCTCCACTTTTTCTCCACTTTTTCTCCTCTTATGCTCCACTTTTTCTCCACTTTTTCTCCATTTTTTTCTCCACTTATTCTCCACTTTTTCTCCTCTTATTCTCCACTTTTTCTCCACTTTTTCTCCACTTTTTCTCCTCTTATTCTCCACTTTTTCTCCACTTTTTCTCCACTTTTTCTCCATTTTTTTCTCCACTTTCTCCACTTTTTCTCCACTTTTTTCTCCACTTTTTCTCCTCTTATGCTCCACTTTTTCTCCTCTTAATCTCCACTTTTTCTCCACTTTTTCTCCACTTTTTCTCCACTTTTTTCTCCACTTTTTCTCCTCTTATGCTCCACTTTTTCTCCACTTTTTCTCCACTTTTTCTCCACTTTTTCTCCTCTTAATCTCCACTTTTTCTCCTCTTATGCTCCACTTTTTCTCCACTTTTTCTCCACTTTTTCTCCACTTTTTCTCCACTTTTTCTCCTCTTATGCTCCACTTTTTCTCCACTCTTTCTCCTCTTAATCTCCACTTTTTCTCCTCTTATGCTCCACTTTTTCTCCACTTTTTCTCCACTTTTTCTCCTCTTATGCTCCACTTTTTCTCCACTTTTTCTCCACTTTTTCTCCTCTTATGCTCCACTTTTTCTCCACTTTTTCTCCACTTTTTCTCCACTTATGCTCCACTTTTTCTCCACTTTTTCTCCACTTTTTTCTCCACTTTTTCTCCTCTTAATCTCCACTTTTTCTCCACTTTTTCTCCACTTTTTCTCCACTTTTTCTCCACTTTTTCTCCACTTTTTTCTCCACTTTTTCTCCTCTTATGTTCCACTTATTCTCCACTTTTTCTCCACTTTTTCTCTACTTTTTCTATGGTCGGTCTACCCATTAGCTCTGCCATGCATAGTGTAGCTCTACACCTACTGCACATGTTACTTTATGATTGACATCTCTTTCGTACCAGAGCTGTCTAAGTCTACTCTGACCCCATATTTGTCATTACTATATTGTCCTTGTACTGTATTATGACATTTGTATCATGTGTTTCATTTCTTGCTGTGTTGCAATTTTTTTGCTGCATCCCAATTGTACCTCTACATTGTTCGAGTTTATGTTATTGTTCTCTCACTCTTATGTGATCATGAAAAATGACAATAATCAGTATTACATGCAGATAAGTCCAATCTGACGAAGGCTCAGGCCGAAACGTCATTTGTAACTTGTTTTGGACAAAAACATATATGCTTATGAAAAAAAAATTTTCTTAATACGGACCAATAAAGAGTGATTTTGCATTACTATCCGTTGTGACTTACTGACTTAGTCTGGGAGATATAGAGTGCCGAGGTTACTCACTAATTTTATCTATTATTACCTCTGAGCACCTATATACCAGTGAGCAGAGCTTCCTCTACAGTAGTTCTCCTGATTAGGCATGCCCTTACCTCATGAGCAGGGCATTGCAGCTTTGGTAGCAACCATTACGACATGGACTCTGCTGCTGTGGACCCGGGGAGAGTGAGTGCAGATTCATTGCACCCACACTCCTCACATGAAGGGTCCGCACTCCTAGAAAATGGGGGATACGTTCCCTGAGTGTCTCCCCCCCATATTCTAGACGGTCCAGAGTCGTCGTGGGACCCCTTTATTTTTTTTCTTACAATAAATTGGTGAAAGAGGAAATGTTTTGGGGACTGTTTTTTCAAATAAATTTCTTTTGTCGATTTTTTGTTTTTGTTAGTACTGACAGTTTATGATGTTGGGTATCTAATAGACGCCATGACATCACAAACTGCTGGGCTTGATCTCAGGTGACTTTACAGCTAGTATCAACCCGATTTATTACCCCGTTTGCCACTGCACCAGGGCACGGGATGAGCTGGGGTGAAGCGCCAGGATTGGCGCATCTAGTGGATGCGCCACGTCTGGGGTGCCTGCGGCCTGCTATTTTTAGGCTGTGAAGGCCCAATAACTATGGACCTTCCCACCCTGAGAATACCAGACCACAGCTGTCCGCTTTACCTTGGCTGGTGATCCAATTTGGGGGGTCCCCTACTTTTATTGTGTAATTATTAATATTTATAAAATAATTATAAAAAAGAGCCTGAGGGGACCTCCACATTGGATCCCCAACCACGGTAAAGCTGCCAGCTGTGGTTTTCAGGCTACAGCCGTCTGCTTTACCCTAGCTGGCTATCAAAAATGGGGGGACCCAACGTAATTTTTTTTTTTTAACTATTTTTTAAATAGAAAAAATTAATGGGCTTCCCTGTATTTTGATTGCCAACCAAGGTAACGGCAGGCAGATGGGGGTGGCAACCCATAGCTGTCTGCTTTATCTGCGCTGAGAATCAAAAATACCGCGGAGCGCTACGTCATTTTTTTAAAGATTTATTTTTACAGCACTGTGATGTCCAGCAATCAAAATACAGGGAAGCCCATTTTATTTTTAGTTATTTAAATAAATAATTAAAAAAAATATATGTTAGCTCCCACTGCATTTTTTGTATTGCTAGCTAAGGGTAATCCAAGCAGCTACTGGCTGCTAACCCCCACTGCTTGGTGTTACCTTCACTGGCAATGGAAAATCCAGGGAAGCATTTTTTTTTTTTTTTGCCAAAAAGCTACAAAAAAAGGACGTGAGCTTCGCCATATTTTTGTATGCTAGCCAGGTATAGCAGGCAGGTGCTGGAAGAGTTGGATACAGCGCCAGAAGATGGCGCTTCTATGAAAATGCCATTTTCTGAGGTGGCTGCAGACTGCAATTCGCAGCAGTGGGGCCCAGAAAGCTCAGGCCAACCGGTGGTGCGGATTCCAATCCCAGCTGCCTAGTTGTACCTGGCTGGACACAAAAATGGGGCAAAGCCTACGTCATTTGTTTTCTAATTATTTCATGAAATTCATGAAATAATAAAAAAAGGGCTTCCCTTTATTTTTGGTTCCCAGCCGGGTACAAATAGGCAACTGGGGGTTGGGGGCAGCCGTACCTGCCTGCTGTACCTGGCTAGCATACAAAAATATGGCGAAGCCACATAATTTTTTCAGGGGGCAAAAAACTTCTGCATACAGTCCTGGATGGAGTATGCTGAGCCTTGTAGTTCTGCAGCTGCTGTCTGTCTGTATGGAGAAGAGCAGACAGCAGCTGCAGAACTACAAGTCTCAGCATACTCCATCCAGGACTGTATGCAGAAGTTTTTTGCCCACCAAAAAAATGACGTGGGCTTCGCCATATTTTTGTATGCTAGCCAGGTACAGCTGGCAGCCACGGGCTGCCTCCAACCCCCAGTTGCCTATTTGTACCCGGCTGGGAACCAAAAATATAGGGAAGCCCGTTTTTTTTAATTATTTCACTTATTTCATGAAATAATTAAAAAACAAATGACGTGGGCTTTGCCCTATTTTTGTGTCCAGCCGGGTACAACTAGGCAGCTGGGGATTGGAATCCGCAGCACAGGTTAGCCCGAGGTTTGTGGGCGCCTCTGCTGCGGATTTCAGTCCGCAGCCGTCCCAGAAAATGGCGCTCTCATAGAAGCGCCATCATCTGGCGCTGTATCCAACTCTTCCAACAGCCCTGGAGCCGGGTGGCTTGTTGGGTAATCATGAGTTAATACTGGCTTTGTTTTACCAGCCAGTATTAAGCCAGAGATTCTTAATGTCAGGCACGTTTGACCCGGCCATTAAGAATCTCCAATAAAGGGTTAAAAAAAGACACCACACAGAGAAAAAATACTTTAATAGAAATAAATACACAGACACATTAGAGACTCCATCTTTATTACCCCCTGTCAGCCCTCCACGATCCTGCTCTTCTGTCTTCTTTCTTTCTAGTGTAGTAGTAGTGACGATTGTAGTGAGGGGCATCACTTGGGGCTGGGGAACCTCCATCCTAACTACAATGCTCACTACAATCGGGAAGCAGCGTGCAGCCTTCACTCCGTGAGTGATCACTGCTGGCTGCTAGCGGTAACGCTGACAGACGCGTTACCATAGCAACGGTGCTCCCGGAGCCGCGGTTAGCGGTGATGTCACCGCTAACTGCGTTGCTATGGCAACGGTGATCTCCGTTAATGACCGGCTTTGTCAGCCGGTCCCTAACGGAACGGGGAGTCGACCGTGTGCTAGAGCATGTCGCCGGTACACGGCGATACACATATGTGCACCGTGTACCGGAGAGATGCACTCGCAGGTCCTACATGACGTGTCATAGTCATGTGACCAGTCTGTAGCCAATGAGATAATAGCCACGTGACTGGTCACATGGCTATTTTGACGTCACGATAGGTCCTGCTTCTCTGCTGGCAGTGCAGGTCACCGGGAGGATTCAGCGATCATCGGATGGAATAGCGGCAGGAGACAGAGTGCAGAAGGGATCGCGAGGACCGGTAAGTGTTATGGCAATGTTTATTAACTGTTTGTGTACATTTATAATGCATTTTTATGTGTTTGTGATTGCCTCCCATTATAGCCTATACGTTCGAGTTCGGTTCGTCGAACGTTCGACGAACCGAACTCGAACGGGACCCCCGTTCGGCGAACCGGCCTCGAGCCGAACCGGGACCGGTTCGCTCATCTCTAGTCTGCAGCCACCTCAGAAAATGGCATTTTCATAGAAGCGCCATCTTCTGGCGCTGTATCCAACTCTTCCAGCACCTGCCTGCTATACCTGGCTAGCATACAAAAATATGGCGAAGCTCACGTCCTTTTTTTGTAGCTTTTTGGCAAAAAAAAAAAAAAATACTTCCCTGGATTTTCCATTGCCAGTGAAGGTAACACCAAGCAGTGGGGGTTAGCAGCCAGTAGCTGCTTGGATTACCCTTAGCTAGCAATACAAAAAATGCAGTGGGAGCTAACATATATTTTTTTTAATTATTTATTTAAATAACTAAAAATAAAATGGGCTTCCCTGTATTTTGATTGCTGGACATCACAGTGCTGTAAAAATAAATCTTTAAAAAAATGACGTAGCGCTCCGCGGTATTTTTGATTCTCAGCGCAGATAAAGCAGACAGCTATGGGTTGCCACCCCCATCTGCCTGCCGTTACCTTGGTTGGCAATCAAAATACAGGGAAGCCCATTAATTTTTTCTATTTAAAAAATAGTTAAAAAAAAAAAATTACGTTGGGTCCCCCCATTTTTGATAGCCAGCTAGGGTAAAGCAGACGGCTGTAGCCTGAAAACCACAGCTGGCAGCTTTACCGTGGTTGGGGATCCAATGTGGAGGTCCCCTCAGGCTCTTTTTTATAATTATTTTATAAATATTAATAATTACACAATAAAAGTAGGGGACCCCCCAAATTGGATCACCAGCCAAGGTAAAGCGGACAGCTGTGGTCTGGTATTCTCAGGGTGGGAAGGTCCATAGTTATTGGGCCTTCACAGCCTAAAAATAGCAGGCCGCAGGCACCCCAGACGTGGCGCATCCACTAGATGCGCCAATCCTGGCGCTTCACCCCAGCTCATCCCGTGCCCTGGTGCAGTGGCAAACGGGGTAATAAATCGGGTTGATACTAGCTGTAAAGTCACCTGAGATCAAGCCCAGCAGTTTGTGATGTCATGGCGTCTATTAGATACCCAACATCATAAACTGTCAGTACTAACAAAAACAAAAAATCGACAAAAGAAATTTATTTGAAAAAACAGTCCCCAAAACATTTCCTCTTTCACCAATTTATTGTAAGAAAAAAAATAAAGGGGTCCCACGACGACTCTGGACCGTCTAGAATATGGGGGGGAGACACTCAGGGAACGTATCCCCCATTTTCTAGGAGTGCGGACCCTTCATGTGAGGAGTGTGGGTGCAATGAATCTGCACTCACTCTCCCCGGGTCCACAGCAGCAGAGTCCATGTCGTAATGGTTGCTACCAAAGCTGCAATGCCCTGCTCATGAGGTAAGGGCATGCCTAATCAGGAGAACTACTGTAGAGGAAGCTCTGCTCACTGGTATATAGGTGCTCAGAGGTAATAATAGATAAAATTAGTGAGTAACCTCGGCACTCTATATCTCCCAGACTAAGTCAGTAAGTCACAACGGATAGTAATGCAAAATCACTCTTTATTGGTCCGTATTAAGAAAATTTTTTTTTCATAAGCATATATGTTTTTGTCCAAAACAAGTTACAAATGACGTTTCGGCCTGAGCCTTCGTCAGATTGGACTTATCTGCATGTAATCATGAAAAATGACAATAATCAGTATCACATAAGAGTGAGAGAACAATAACATAAACTCGAACAATGTAGAGGTACAATTGGGATGCAGCAAAAAAATTGCAACACAGCAAGAAATGAAACACATGATACAAATGTCATAATACAGTACAAGGACAATATAGTAATGACAAATATGGGGTCAGAGTAGGCTGAGACAGCTCTGGTACGAAAGAGATGTCAATCATAAAGTAACATGTGCAGTAGGTGTAGAGCTACACTATGCATGGCAGAGCTAATGGGTAGACCGACCATAGAAAAAGTAGAGAAAAAGTGGAGAAAAAGTGGAGAATAAGTGGAACATAAGAGGAGAAAAAGTGGAGAAAAAGTGGAGAAAAAAGTGGAGAAAAAGTGGAGAAAAAGTGGAGAAAAAGTGGAGAAAAAGTGGAGAAAAAGTGGAGATTAAGAGGAGAAAAAGTGGAGAAAAAAGTGGAGAAAAAGTGGAGAAAAAGTGGAGCATAAGTGGAGAAAAAGTGGAGAAAAAGTGGAGAAAAAGTGGAGAAAAAGTGGAGAAAAAGTGGAGAAAAAGTGGAGCATAAGAGGAGAAAAAGTGGAGAAAAAGTGGAGAAAAAGTGGAGCATAAGAGGAGAAAAAGTGGAGAAAAAGTGGAGAAAAAATGGAGCATAAGAGGAGAAAAAGTGGAGATTAAGAGGAGAAAAAGTGGAGAAAAAGTGGAGCATAAGAGGAGAAAAAGTGGAGAAAAAGTGGAGAAAAAGTGGAGAAAAAGTGGAGAAAAAGTGGAGCATAAGAGGAGAAAAAGTGGAGATTAAGAGGAGAAAAAGTGGAGAAAAAGTGGAGAAAAAGTGGAGAAAAAGTGGAGCATAAGAGGAGAAAAAGTGGAGAAAAAAGTGGAGAAAAAGTGGAGAAAAAGTGGAGAAAAAGTGGAGAAAAAGTGGAGAAAAAGTGGAGATTAAGAGGAGAAAAAGTGGAGCATAAGAGGAGAAAAAGTGGAGAAAAAAGTGGAGAAAAAGTGGAGAAAGTGGAGAAAAAAATGGAGAAAAAGTGGAGAAAAAGTGGAGAAAAAGTGGAGAATAAGAGGAGAAAAAGTGGAGAAAAAGTGGAGAAAAAGTGGAGAAAAAGTGGAGAATAAGTGGAGAAAAAAATGGAGAAAAAGTGGAGAAAAAGTGGAGAAAAAGTGGAGCATAAGAGGAGAAAAAGTGGAGAAAAAGTGGAGAAAAAGTGGAGAAAAAGTGGAGCATAAGAGGAGAAAAAGTGGAGAAAAAGTGGAGAAAAAGTGGAGAATAAGAGGAGAAAAAGTGGAGAATAAGTGGAGAAAAAAATGGAGAAAAAGTGGAGAAAAAGTGGAAAAAAGTGGAGCATAAGAGGAGAAAAAGTGGAGAAAAAGTGGAGAAAAAGTGGAGAAAAAGTGGAGCATAAGAGGAGAAAAAGTGGAGAAAAAAGTGGAGAAAAAGTGGAGAAAAAGTGGAGCATAAGAGGAGAAAAAGTGGAGAAAAAGTGGAGAAAAAGTGGAGCATAAGAGGAGAAAAAGTGGAGAAAAAGTGGAGAAAAAGTGGAGCATAAGAGGAGAAAAAGTGGAGAAAAAGTGGAGAAAAAAGTGGAGAAAAAGTGGAGAAAAAGTGGAGAAAAAGTGGAGAAAAAGTGGAGATTAAGAGGAGAAAAAGTGGAGAAAAAGTGGAGAAAAAGTGGAGCATAAGAGGAGAAAAAGTGGAGAAAAAAGTGGAGAAAACGTGGAGAAAACGTGGAGAAAAAGTGGAGAAAAAGTGGAGAAAAAGTGGAGCATAAGAGGAGAAAAAGTGGAGAAAAAGTGGAGAAAAAAGTGGAGAAAAAGTGGAGAAAAAGTGGAGAAAAAGTGGAGAAAAAGTGGAGAAAAAGTGGAGATTAAGAGGAGATTAAGAGGAGAAAAAGTGGAGAAAAAGTGGAGAAAAAGTGGAGCATAAAAGGAGAAAAAGTGGAGAAAAAAGTGGAGAAAACGTGGAGAAAAAGTGGAGAAAAAGTGGAGAAAAAGTGGAGAAAAAGTGGAGAAAAAGTGGAGCATAAGAGGAGAAAAAGTGGAGAAAAAAGTGGAGAAAACGTGGAGAAAAAGTGGAGAAAAAGTGGAGAAAAAGTGGAGCATAAGAGGAGAAAAAGTGGAGATTAAGAGGAGAAAAAGTGGAGAAAAAGTGGAGAAAAAGTGGAGAAAAAGTGGAGAAAAAGTGGAGCATAAGAGGAGAAAAAGTGGAGAAAAAAGTGGAGAAAAAGTGGAGAAAAAGTGGAGATTAAGAGGAGAAAAAGTGGAGAAAAAGTGGAGAAAAAGTGGAGAATAAGAGGAGAAAAAGTGGAGAATAAGTGGAGAAAAAAATGGAGAAAAAGTGGAGAAAAAGTGGAGAAAAAGTGGAGCATAAGAGGAGAAAAAGTGGAGAAAAAGTGGAGAAAAAGTGGAGAAAAAGTGGCGCATAAGAGGAAAAAAAGTGGAGAAAAAAGTGGAGAAAAAGTGGAGAAAAAGTGGAGCATAAGAGGAGAAAAAGTGGAGAAAAAGTGGAGCATAAGAGGAGAAAAAGTGGAGAAAAAGTGGAGAAAAAGTGGAGAAAAAGTGGAGCATAAGAGGAGAAAAAGTGGAGAAAAAGTGGAGAAAAAAGTGGAGAAAAAGTGGAGAAAAAGTGGAGAAAAAGTGGAGAAAAAGTGGAGCATAAGAGGAGAAAAAGTGGAGAAAAAGTGGAGAAAAAGTGGAGAAAAAGTGGAGCATAAGAGGAGAAAAAGTGGAGAAAAAAGTGGAGAAAACGTGGAGAAAACGTGGAGAAAAAGTGGAGAAAAAGTGGAGAAAAAGTGGAGAAAAAGTGGAGCATAAGAGGAGAAAAAGTGGAGAAAAAAGTGGAGAAAAAGTGGAGAAAAAAGTGGAGAAAAAGTGGAGAAAAAGTGGAGAAAAAAATGGAGAAAAAGTGGAGAAAAAGTGGAGAAAAAGTGGAAAATAAGAGGAGAAAAAGTGGAGAAAAAGTGGAGAAAAAGTGGAGAATAAGAGGAGAAAAAGTGGAGAATAAGTGGAGAAAAAAATGGAGAAAAAGTGGAGAAAAAGTGGAGAGAAAGTGGAGAAAAAAATGGAGAAAAAGTGGAACACCCTTTGGTACCTTTCATGTGGCACTAAGGGGTGCTTAGCTTTGTATTTAGCCAAAAAAATGAAAAAAAAAATGACATAGGGTTCCCCCTAGTTTTGTAGGCAGCTAGGGTAAAGCAGACGGCTGCAGCCTGCAGACCACAGCTGGCAACCTCACCTTGGCTGGTAATCCAAAACTGAGGGCACCCCACGCTGTTATTTTAAATTAAATAAATAATTAAAAAAAAAACACGTAGGGGTCCCCCAAAATTGGATCACCAGCCAAGGTAAAGCAGACAGCTGGGGCCTGATATTCTCAGACTAGGGAGGTCCATGGTTATTGGAATCTCCCCAGCCTAAAAATAGCAGGCCGCAGCCGCCCCAGAAGTGGCGCATCCATTAGATGCGCCAATCCTGGTGCTTCGCCCCAGCTCATCCCGCGCCCTGGTGCGGTGGCAAACGGGGTAATATTTGGGGTTAATACCAGATGTGTAATGTCACCTGGCATCAAGCCCTGGGGTTGGTGAGGTCAGGCGTCTATCAGATACCCGACATCACCAACCCAGTCAGTAATAAAAAAAAATACACGACAAACACATTTTTATTTGAAAAAACACTCCCCAAAACATTCCCTCTTTAACCAATTTATTAGATTGAAAAACAAATCCAGGTCTGGTGTAATCCAAGGGGTTGCCATGACGATGCACACTGTCCCAGTCAATGAAGAGCAGGATGTTCCCCATTGGCTGGGAGAGCAGTGCAGTGACCTGAGCTAACATCAATGGGTCAGCCCAGGTCACTGCAGGGGGGTGACAAGTGCTGCTGTCAGGAGCGAGGTACATTACCTGCGCTGATCTCCAGCACTGCCGACAGCCCCTGTCACTGAGGTCAATGACCGGCGCCTTCACATCAAGTATCGCGAGAGGTCCGTGACGTCACCGCCAGTGTCAGTCTCGGGTCGGAAGCGATAGGTGATGTGACAAGCGGCGGCCATGGAGGACAGTGACAGCGCTGAGGTCGGGATGGCGGGACTTCATCACCGCAGGTAAGCCGAGCGAGCAAGCGAGCGAGCGGGCGGGCGGGCGGGCGGGCGGGGGGGGGGGGTGGATGTGTGTGTGTGTGTGTTTGTGTATGTGTATGTATGTGTACATGCCGCGGGCAGGAGGGGGTGGAGCGAGCTGAGCGGGAAAGTGTGGGCTTCCTGCACGTAACTAAGATAAACATCGGGTTACTAACCAAAGCGCTTTGCTTGGATACCCGATGTTTATCTTGGTTACCAGCTTGTGGCAGGCTGCCAGCGATGGCTCCTGCTCACTGTAGCTGTAAAAAGCCCTGCTTTTTGCTGCTAGAACCGTTCTCGAACGTATCTAGAACTATCGAGCTTTTAGCAAAAAGCTCGAGTTCTAGTTCGATCTCGAACAGCCCAAAAATCACTCGAGCCTAGAACTGGAGAACCACGAACCACGAACCGCGCTCAACTCTACTAATGATCACTCTGAATGAACTACAGAAATCTACAGCTGAGGTGGGAGAGTCCGTCTATAGGACAACAATCAGTCGTACACTGCACAAATCTGGCCTTTATGGAAGAGTGGCAAGGAGAAACTCATTTCTCAAAGATGTCCATAAAAATGTGGTTTAAGTTTGCCACAAGCCACCTGGGAGACACATCAAACATGTGGAAGAAGGTGCTCTGGTCAGAGGAAACCAAAATTGAACTTTTTGGGCACAATGCCAAACGATATGTTTAGCGTAAAAGCAACACAACTCATCACCCTGAACACACTATCCCCACTGTCAAACATGGTGGTGGCAGCACCATGGTTTGGGCCTTCAGCAGGGACAGGGAAAATGGTTACAATTGATGGGAAGATGGATGGAGCCAAATACATTACCATTCTTGAAGAAAACCTGTTGGAGTCTGCAAAAGACCTGAGACTGGGACGGAGATTTGTCTTTCAACAAGAAAATGATCCACAGCCTAAAGCAAAATCTACAATGGAATGGTTCACAAATAAACGTATCCAGGTGTTAGAATGGCCAAGTCAAAGTCCAGACCTGAATTCAATCGAGAATTTGTGGAAAGAGCTAAAAACTGTTGTTCACAAATGCTCTCCATCCAACCTCACTCAGCTCGTGCTGTTTACAAAGGAAGAATGGGCAAGAATTTCAGTCTCTCGATGTGCAAAACTGATAGACACATACCCCAAGCGACTTGCAACTATAATTGCAGCAAAAGGTGGCACTGAAAAGTATTAACTTAAAGGTGTCGAATAATATTGCACGCCCCAATTTTCAGTTTATTATTTTTTATGAAAGTTTAAAATAATCAATAAATTTCATTCAACTTCACAATTGTGTCCTGCTTGTTGTTGATTCTTCACTTTTACATTAAACTTTGTATCTTTATGTTTGAAGCCTGAAATGTGGGAAAAGGTTTAAAAATTCAAGGGGGCTGAATGCTTTCGCAAGGCACTGTATATACCACAAAAGAAATTTATGTGTTCTGGATTTCAACAATGTACCTTGGGTCAATTTACACTGTGTAAAAAAAAGCACACTGGGCATGAGATTCCTTTACTGCGGATACACTTTGCTGGAATTGTAAGACCTTGAAATTTTAGAGTAGCAATAATACGCAGCATGAAAGATGCACAAAGTACTCATCATAGGAATCTATCTTTACAGAACCTTTATCTACATGTTTAGGGTACTAGCAGTTAACCTGCAGTCATTATGTTTAGTTTGCTATTGTGCAGATGAGAAATACTTGAAACAATATTAATCATACATTGGGAAAGCTATTCATATTGAGGGATATATCACCCTGGTGTATGCTACCTTTACAACAAGTGTTCCAATTAATAAAAAAAAAAATGAAATGCCTCTCATATCGCGGGACAAGTTTTTATGTTAATGGTCTGTTTTACAAGAGTAGAAATACTAAATCTATGAATTGTTAATGCAAGATGCCTCCTACATCCAGAGAGAAAAAGAAGTGACACATACAATATACTAGAAGCATTATAAACAGTCACTGGATTGTGCACATTTTTTTTTATATCTTGCTATGCAGTTTGATAACACCAGGGGGCAGTGTTAATCTAAAGTTAAACTGAGAATACATTTCTTGAATTTTTTAAGATAAAAAAAAAATACAGTAGACTTGAAATATCTTGGGAAAACAGTGACTGTGACAAGTGGAATATCTTGATATGCTTTAATTAATTTCATAAAACTGTTTAAAGCTGTAGGTAGCCAACGTATTCTAAAAAAAACAAAAATACTATAAATACCCTTTTACGGTTCTACCGAAAAAAAACAACAATGTGTTACAATTTATTTAATCTATGCATAAACAGTCAGCTTTAGTATTTTTGACATATTGAAAAATATATTGTATATGTTGTAGATTCATGACATAAGTAAATATTTAGATGAGCACATCATTTCACAGAAACGTTAATAGTAACTTTATAGACTTTCTCGCCTTTACAACTCTGCGCAGGGTTATTCCCAGGTCTTTACAAAGCATCCATCTTTGTTTTCTGGCCACTTACTATTGACAAACTAAAAGGTGCTACATTAATCGAGGCGGTGGCGTGGAAGTTAATGTCTCAGCATTTCATGTTAAGCAGGAAAGATTGGTGTTGAATGGTGGCGCAGCAATCTACATGTGATCACTGTCATTTACCTACTTGCTGGCGTCAGTAATAAACATGTGATTTTCAGGTCTTTGGTGAACTCATCATGGATATATAGGACCAAAAGAGACTAAACATAGACATATATCATATATACAACACGTAGAACAAAATGGTTTTATTTATTATTCTTTTTGATTTGGGTACATTTTGCCCTTTATGTGGCATTTCTCTCTGACACGCAAATCTTGATGCTTAATGCACTAGAAAGCATTTAGGGTCCGATTTACCTGAATATATTAAGGAAATATGGCAGTTAGGCTGTAAGAATGATTTCCTTGTCCATTTTTTGCAGCACATACAAATGAGTCTGATTATAGGTAAGCAGGGTGACAGAAGTTCACACCACAATCATATTAGTGCTAAGAAATAACACTTAATTTACCATTGAAATAATTGCTTTACCGCTGCTTCATTCTATCAGGGCATTTAAGAGGCCGGTCCTCAAAGACAGTGGGGGTTTTAGTGTTCAGAACATGAAATCTCTTGCATACACTGTAAATAGGTAGATATACACTGTGATAATTTGCCGAGTTTGGACAGTCCCTTTAGTAAAGTACTCAGACCAGTAATCATGCTTCAGCTTTTACAACAGCAGCCCTGTACAATTTCGTTCTTTCCATTGTTCCTCTGCATAATCACTTAATAAATCAAGTTAAAAGCTGTTCCACCTGCAAGACGACATAGCTGATCATATTGAATGATGGCTGAGTGTGATAGCAACCTAAAACTTTTTTACCTATAACTAGTGATGAGCGTACTCTGGTGCTCGGTAAGCACAACAAGCATTTTGGTACTCGGGTGCTCAGTAAGCATAACAAACATTTTTGTACTCGGGTGTTGAGTACTCATTTAGAGTATAATAGAAGTTAAGGGGGAACTTGAGCATTTTGACGTTCGAAAAAATGCTTTAGTTCCTCATTGACTTCCTTTAAACTCGGTAAATGAGTACTAAGCACCCGAGCATCAAAATGCTAGTTACGCTTACTGAGCACCCAACCATCAAACAGTTCACTCATCACTATTTATAAACCTTTTAGTAGGTGTAAAATATCATTTTTGTACACTACAATTATGTAAAACCCTCATTTGGACCATTTTGTGCCTTTGATGGACATACAGTATGGAAGGACTGGTTTACTGATACTTTTTTCCAAAGTTTTCAGTAAAATTATTTAAATGTTATCTCCATAAGATGAGCATATGAATAAATTACATCAAGTGTTCCTTAGGGATAATCAATCCCTTGTGACAGAATCATTTACAAAAGTGTTAACCTAGTTCCTGAATTCATGACCCCCCAGGCCATTGCTCTCTTTGATATCTACTATTAATCAATAACCTTCCTACAAAGGTTTATAAATTAAATCATTTGTTTACATCTTAGAGCATTATCTGTCTTGTACCAAACCTTGTGTGAGAAAGCTTTGGGCTACTAAGATTAATGAAGATATTGTCCAATGCACAGCATTTGTAGGAAAATGTATTTAATTCCTTTTAAAGGTAATTATATAATTGAACTAAATGATTAATGTTTATCATCTAATTCTACGCTTTATTCATATTATCACTGTGCATCATGCTGACAAGATGAAAATCTTCATTAAGAGGGTGTATGAAACTACATAAAAAGGCTCTTTCTTTTCCTGAAACAGCATCTATTTTTTTATGAACTGTGTCTAGAAATGAACATCAGCTAACCTCACTGAAGCAAACAAGATTTAAGAGCTTGTTCACATATAGTCTTATATTCCTTTTTTTAGGTAGCAGACACCTAGAGGAATAACTTATTTGAGGATCGCATCCCAATGCTGGGACTGCCTATTGGCTCTCCTGACCTAAGCTTGTCAGCGGGTATTTCTATAGACAGCCACTGGCCAGTCTGAGCATTGCGATGCAATCCTTAGATGAGTCATACGACCGTGTGACAGCACCCTTAAGTGTGAAAAAATTCAGGGTTTGATGCATCAAGATCAGTGTTGTTCATGCCTGTCTTGATGAAGGTGCATGTTGGAGTTCAGATGCTCCTAATTGGGGGAAATCTTGTCATGTCAAAATACAGTAAAACTGTGTGAGGAAACAGTATGGTGAGGAGTGGATGTGTGAGGAGACAATATGGGAGAAGTAGGGATGTGTGAGGAGTACAGTATAGGAAGTGATCTTTGTAAAAAGACATTGTGAGGAAAGGGGAGAGAAATGTTTAACGAGACAGTATGTGTAGGAGGAAGAATGTGTTTAGGGACAGCATGTGGCTAGCGGGAATGTGTGAGGAGACAGTAGGAAGGAGGGAAATGTGTTAAGAAACAGTATGAGGGGAGTAGAATGTGTGTAAATACGTTACAAGGAGAGGGGGATGTCTGAGGGGTAAACATCAGGGGAAAAATGTGTGAGACAATAGTGTGAGGAGACTGTATAGGTGGTGGACAAAATGTGTAAAGAGATAATATATGGGGACAAATGTATGAGGAGACAGTATGGGGAAGAAATGTGTGAGGAGATATTATGGGGAAAGAAATGAGTGAGGGACAGTATGAGGGGAGAAATGTGTGAGAGGTCAGTAGGAGGGTGAGGAACAGTATGCAGTGAAAAAGTTGATGGGGCAACAGTATGGGGGAGAAACATGAGAAGGGACAGTATAATGACTTGGTAGGGAGGGGTGCATAGATAGTGGACTGCATGTGGGGAGTGTGGGAGTAAAAAAAAATGTATGAGGACACTATTGGAGGGGAAAAATGGGAGGGGACAGTGTTAAGGGGAATGGTGTAAGGAGGCAGTAAGGGGGAAAGTGTGAGGGGACATACAGTAAAGGGGCTGAGTAGTATGAGGGCAGTATAAAGAAAAGATAGCATTGAGAGCCACAGTGAGAGCATAATATGGAGGGGACAGTATTCAAAAGAGGAAGATTATGAAGAGGATGCACAGTATAGAGACTGGGCAGTGCAGGGGGGACAAAATATAATGGGACAGTGATAGGACAGTGTAAAGATGGGGTTCAGTATGGAAAGAAGAGGACAGCATGATGGGAGTACAGTAAAGGGCAATCATTTATTCATGAACACAGCACAAGTCAGATATTTTTATTCAGAAGCATTTTAATGACACTGTTGTTTTTAAGGTCGTTATATCAAGATATACTGCAGAAGACTAGAGAAGATGGAAGTCTGCAGAGATGAGCTGTGGAGGAGAAAAATTATCATGGCATCAAAACAAGTTGGATAATATGAATAAAGTGTAGAATTAGATGATAAACATTAATCATTTATTTCAATGTACCTAGCTGTAAATGTTTATTTGTATGGTCCACAGCCTGATGATAGCTGTTAACAACTTTAAGCATCTCATTGTCATGGACATACTGGGAATTGAAAGTTCATCCAATACAATTGTATATGACGCTAATCTGACATTGTATTTGATCATTGTATTAAGCTGGTGCTGTATTCCTCTAGAGGTGGTGATTCTGATGCTGTATTCATGCACTAATGGTGGTTTTTATGATGTACTCCTTTACTGATGGTGGTTCTGGTGATTCCGTTATGTACTGATGATGATTCTGGTGATACATTCATGTACTGATGCTTCTTTTGATTATTTATTCATATACTGATGGTGGTTCTAGTGATTTATTCTTATACTAATAGTGGTTCTGGAGATGTTTTCCTGTGCTGTTGGTTGTTCTGATGATGTATTTCTGTACTAAGGGTGGTTGTGATACTGTATTTATATACAGTTGGTGGTACCGGAGGTATATTCCTGCCTTGCTATTGGTTTTGATCTTTTACATGTGTAGAAATCTATAACGTTTTAGATAGGATAGCAAGATCCATGGGTAGGTTAATAAAGAATTGTGCCATATGACAAGTTATGGATTACTACATCTGCAGATAAGTAAGGAGCATTCATTATAAAATTAGGCACAGGTTTGGATTATTCATACTGAATACCTAGTACCATTCCAGTATTTGTCACAAATAACAAAGCTAATGTAAGCCAATGGGGAAAGCAAGCATCTTTTCTTGAAGATATTAACTTGCATTAGGTTCATTATTTGTGATGAATACTGAAATAGTATGTAGGTATAAATGGTCCAAACCAGAATATCTTACTATTCGCACAACACTAGTCCTTCTGGCCATACTATATAACCTGCCATACATTTTTTTAAAGACAGGTGGTTCTATTTCATCAGCATTCTGCAAGCTGAAATTTCTTCTTGTCTTTTAAGCATGAACTGATGTAAAATTCAAAATCCATCGCACATTGTATTTTGGTGAGTTTGCATCTCTGTGGTTTTTCTGGTGCATTTATACTTGACACTTAAGGCCGCTTTACACACTGCGATCTCGCTTGTGAGATCGCTAGTGTGCTTACCCGCCCCCATCGTTTGTATGTCATGGGCACATCGCTGCCCGTGGCGCACAAAATCGCTCGGAACCGTCACACTACTTACCTGCATAGTGACGTCGCTGTCACCGGCGAACCGCCTCCTTTCTAAGGGGGCGGTTCATTCGGCGTCACAGTGACGTCACTAAGTGGCCACCCAATCGAAGCGGAGGGGCGGAGATGAGCGGGACGAACATCCCGCCCACCTCCTTCCTTCCTCATTGCCGGCGGCCGCATGTAAGGTGCGGTTTATCATTCCTGCGGTGCGCAGGAACGACGGACAACATTGTACCTGCAGCTGCAACGATAATTGGGAATAGGGGAGCATGTCAACGATTAACGATTTTGCACGATTTTGCAACCGTTTTTGATCGCACGAAGGTGTCACAGGCAACGACATCGCTAACACGGCCGGATATGCATCACGAATTCCGCGACCCCCAACGACATTGCTTTAGAAAGGGGAACAGGTGTGTTGGAAAGGGGAAAAAAGTTTTTGTCCGTGGGTTTGGTGGTTAAGCAAAAGTAACATTTGCTGAAGAAACACCATCTGTTACGGTGGGACTGGCAGATTTGGATAAGGTGGTATATACTATGTTACCGCTATATAACGAAAATTAATAAGAAAAGAAAGAAGTTGGCAACTGGAAGGTTAGGTGGAGGATACAGAGCTGCGTGGCTATGAAACTAATAATAGCCTGAACCGAGTTAGACGCCACTCGGATCTGGAGACTGGGAGCCCTGTTAGCGTCACAGGGTCCACACGCCCACCCAGCCCAGGAACTCCCTGTTAACATCACAGGGCCCATTGAGTACGCTGACCGTGTGCATTGGGGCCACACCTGTGGACAGCAGGCGCATCAGCAGCAGCAGGCCTGTTAATGCCACTGGGCTGCACAAGCAGGACTTGTAGGACAGGAGCTGGTCTTAACCGTTCTGCGTTACCAACTGTGGTGGCGGCCTGCATCGACGCCCTATCCCTGCCTACCTCTGGCCTAAAGCCGCAATGGGTTCAACACATGGAGGTGTGCTCTTTCGGAGCATAATAGAAGACTGCGCACCTCCTTGTTGGCTCCAGCCCGTTTTATAACCTGGGTTTGCCCCAAACCAGGGTGGACCACAATGCACCTCCTGGAGACAAAAGCAGAGTGACATGTCATGAGTGGCATAACTAGCGTCCTATTTGGAACCGCAACTTCAATAATGACCTCATGGCTGCCACAACACAAACACCTCACCAGTCATCGTCTGACCATCAATAATGAGGTGACAAGTCATAGGGGCGGGCATCTGCAAGCCATTTGGAAATGGCCTGGCCACATCGTCAGGACCCCTGATGCCCTGTGGTCTATATGGGCCCCCCACATCAGGGACAAAGAGTTCATTACCGGACCTAGTCTCTGATGCAGTAAGTGCCTGAGCATGCTCAGTAGCATGAAATACAGTCTCTGAAAAAAGACTATAAGCTTTAGCATGGTGTCTAGGCACAAAACAGGACTTAGACCCGGCACGGAATGCAAGTACCTGTGCAAAGAGGCTTTTCGCAATAAATGTGGGCGCATGCGCTGTATCCCGAAATGAAGACTTAGCCTCAGGAATGGCACAGTCAGGCTGAGCTTACTCACTAGGCGAAACACTGTAGTTAGGCTGCGGCTGGGGTAAATCGGCAAACGCATGCGCACTAGCTGCCACTCCACACTTAGACGTGGAGGAGAAATTGTTCTTTGGGTGTGGACTTGGAGATGCTGTCTATGAACAGAAGGAAAAGCTAAAGGTGTGTGTTACAGCAAGGAGCCACCGCGGAAACACTTCGTTCAATTGTGAGGGGAGTCATTTTGGAGTTTGGTGAGGAGTACCGTAACGCCAGTGAGCAGCATCCTGTGCCACAGACCAACATTCTTACGAAGCTGTCTATACTGCTTACTGTGAGAGGAGCGTAAAGTCTGTGTTTCTGGCAACTGGACATCACAGTACCCGGGTACGGTAGGCTGTGCCCAGACAATAATGCGGGCACGCAACACTTAGTTTTTTTTAACAAAACACATATCTGTTCTGGGTAGGCCGACTATTTATAGACAATAAGACTTGCTGCCTCTGCACTGTCAAATTGTCACCTACAGTTTAAATCATAGAGGGACAGCGACACATGTTTGCATTGACTGTTGATTTTCAAGATCTCCATGACTGTGTTGCAGAGCTGTGTGGTTTGCATTCACACTGTTATCATCTGCCTTATCTGTGAGGCTTCAGCTAACAAGGGTATTCAGGGGGGGTAATGTGTTTTGTCTATGTTTACGTAGATAACTGGGAAGCTCTTGTGATGCGCCACTGGTAAGTCGTGTTCGCACACACACACACACACACGCACAAACACACAATTACTGCTACGCAGAGGGATTAGCAGGTAGTAGGCAACAGAATAGATTGTTCAATTATTTAAATTGTATGCATGGTTCTTATTGTTTGTTTTGGTAAAGTTAAACAATCATTTATCAACCCAACTGAGTAGAGTCCTTTTCCTGTTGCCTGGTTTTGCTGCATACTGGGGAGCCCACCCTGTACACGAATTAAAATGAAGCATAAGTCGCAATGTGAATTTCACTGTGCTACAATGCGGCCTAGCGTGCCTGTGCAACCACTGACTGCCCCATCAAGTGCATCTGCGTGCTCTTCATCCTCTGTGACTGTGGGGACAGCAGTCTCACATGGTTTTTCACACTGAACTTCCAGCACTTTACACGCAACAGGGAGTGTGATTGGCAGGTCATCACTTGTTTTGGAAGTGGAAACAGATGGTATTGTTGAGCTGTCAGACATCGAGAAAACCAACATTGGATACAGGCTACATTACATCCACACCTGCACCTTTGTCACAGATTGGCTGGACTACCTGCATTTAATAATTGCATTCCAGAAATGGAAAGGAGTGTAGAATGCACATGTGTTGTACCTTGCTTGGCTGCAAAGGAACACTAACTTAGTATTACAGACAATTTTAGGAAGGCAGAAAAAGAGTCAGCTCTTTGGGCAAATTAAATAGCGTGGCAAAAGTGGACAGGTGGGTACAGTGGCGGGGTTCTGTGGGTACCAGGACAGTAAAGGAAGCCTCACTTTCTATCCCTCCGAATGATCAAATGCAGCAAGGAATTCCCTGAGTTTGCTATAAAATTAGCGTAGCAAAATGTGCATGAGGGTGTAATGCAGTGGTGCTGCAAATAGATTTGCATCAGTGGGACACTAATGGAAGTCACACAGTCACTTCTTGTATGCCACTAAATGGCAGCATTTTTTGCTATCATTATAGCTTATTAAAAACAGAGCAGGAGGGTGTCATGCAGAGGTGCTGCACATAGATTTGCACCAGTGGGGCACTAATGGAGTACAACAGCCACTTCTTGTATGCCACTAAATGGCAGCATTTTTTGCTATCATTATAGCTTATTAAAAACAGAGCAGGAGGGTGTCATGCAGAGGTGCTGCACATAGATTTTGCACCAGTGGGGCACTAATGGAGTACAACAGCCACTTCTTGTATGCCACTAAATGGCAGCATTTTTTGCTATCATTATAGCTTATTAAAAACAGAGCAGGAGGGTGTCATGCAGAGGTGCTAGAAATAGCTTGGCACCAGTGGGACAATAATGGAATACAACAGCCAGTTCTTGTATGCCACTAAATGGCAGCATTTTTGCTATCATTTTAACTTATTAAAAACAGAGCAGGAGGGTGTCATGCAGAGGTGCTGCACATAGATTTGCACCAGTGGGGCACTAATGGAGTACAACAGCCACTTCTTGTATGCCACTACGTTTACTCAATTTTTGGTATTATAATGTCTTAGTAACAATGAGTTTGAGTGTGCAATGCAGGCAGACGTGCTGCAAATATCTATGCACTAGTTGGACAATACAGAAGTCCAACAGCCACTTTTATGATGCCACTAAGTTCACTCAGTGTTTGCTAGTATAATGGCTTAGTAACAATGAGTTTGAGTGTGCAATGCAGGCAGACGTGCTGCAAATATCTTTGCACTAGTGGGACAATACAGAAGTCCAACAGCCACGTTTAGGATGCCACTAAGTTCACTTAGTGTTTGCTAGTATAATATGGAAAAATATTGGAATATACAATGAAAAATGCTACTTGCTAATTTGAACATGTGAATAATGAATTGCATACTTGCCATGAATATTAGGAAAAAGGAGATATTTAGCAATCGCATTGATCAATGTAACTGAGCCCCCAGACCTCGTCAAGGTCATGTTTCATGGGGCTCAGTTACATTGATCAATGCGATTGCTAAATATCTCCTTTTTCCTAATAGTCATGGCAAGTATGTAATTCATTATTCACATGTTCAAATTAGCAAGTAGCATTTTTCATTGTATATTCCAATATTTTTCCATATGCTTGAGGCATTATACCATTATCTATGTTTGATGTGCAGCCTTATCCTTTGTATAGTATGTATTTTTTGGCTTGCACTCATAATATATATATTAGTGCTCACTTCAGTTATCCTATTCAGTTATATGTAGTTTTTTTCTGAATGTGAACACAGCTCCGCTCCTTTCGGCCATGTTTTTTCCATCTTCTATATAAGAAAGTCCTTAGTTACCCCTCTCCACCCACAGCAGTTTTTAATTGCAATGAGATGACACACAGTTAGGGTCACAGAGCTAGGGACCCCAATATAGAGATATACCTTGACGAGGTCTTGGGGCTCAGTTACATTGTTCAATGCTATTGCTAAATATCTCCTTTTTCCTAATATTCATGGCAAGTATGCAATTCATTATTCACATGTTCAAATTAGCAAGTAGCATTTTTCATTGTATATTCCAATATTTTTCCATATGCTTGAGGCATTATACCATTATCTATGTTTGATGTGCAGCCTTATCCTTTGTATAGTATGTATTTTTTGGCTTGCACTCATAATATATATATTAGTGCTCACTTCAGTTATCCTATTCAGTTATATGTAGTTTTTTTCTGAATGTGAACACAGCTCCGCCCCTTTCGGCCATGTTTTTTCCATCTCCTATATAAGAAAGTCCTTAGTTACCCCTCTCCACCCACAGCAGTTTTTAATTGCAATGAGATGACACACAGTTAGGGTCACAGAGCTAGGGACCCCAATATAGAGATATACCTTGACGAGGTCTTGGGGCTCAGTTACATTTATCAATGCGATTGCTAAATATCTCCTTTTTCCTAATATTCATGGCAAGTATGCAATTCATTATTCACATGTTCAAATTAGCAAGTAGCATTTTTCATTGTATATTCCAATATTTTTCCATATGCTTGAGGCATTATACCATTATCTATGTTTGATGTGCAGCCTTATCCTTTGTATAGTATGTATTTTTTGGCTTGCACTCATAAAATATATATTAGTGCTCACTTCAGTTATCCTATTCAGTTATATGTAGTTTTTTTCTGAATGTGAACACAGCTCCGCCCCTTTCGGCCATGTTTTTTCCATCTCCTATATAAGAAAGTCCTTAGTTACCCCTCTCCACCCACAGCAGTTTTTAATTGCAATGAGATGACACACAGTTAGGGTCACAGAGCTAGGGACCCCAATATAGAGATATACCTTGACGAGGTCTTGGGGCTCAGTTACATTGATCAATGCGATTGCTAAATATCTCCTTTTTCCTAATATTCATGGCAAGTATGCAATTCATTATTCACATGTTCAAATTAGCAAGTAGCATTTTTCATTGTATATTCCAATATTTTTCCATATGCTTGAGGCATTATACCATTATCTATGTTTGATGTGCAGCCTTATCCTTTGTATAGTATGTATTTTTTGGCTTGCACTCATAATATATATATTAGTGCTCACTTCAGTTATCCTATTCAGTTATTTGCTAGTATAATGGCTTAGTAACAATGAGTTTGAGTGTGCAATGCAGGCAGACGTGCTGCAAATATCTTTGCACTAGTGGGACAATACAGAAGTCCAACAGCCACGTTTAGGATGCCACTAAGTTCACTCAGTGTTTGCTAGTATAATATGGAAAAATATTGGAATATACAATGAAAAATGCTACTTGCTAATTTGAACATGTGAATAATGAATTGCATACTTGCCATGAATATTAGGAAAAAGGAGATATTTAGCAATCGCATTGATCAATGTAACTGAGCCCCAAGACCTCGTCAAGGTAATGTTTCATGGGGCTCACTTACATTGATCAATGCGATTGCTAAATATCTCCTTTTTCCTAATAATCATGGCAAGTATGCAATTCATTATTCACATGTTCAAATTAGCAAGTAGCATTTTTCATTGTATATTCCAATATTTTCTCATATGCTTGAGGCATTATACCATTATCTATGTTTGATGTGCAGCCTTATCCTTTGTATAGTATGTATTTTTTGGCTTGCACTCATAATATATATATTAGTGCTCACTTCAGTTATCCTATTCAGTTATATGTAGTTTTTTTCTGAATGTGAACACAGCTCCGCCCCTTTCGGCCATGTTTTTTCCATCTCCTATATAAGAAAGTCCTTAGTTACCCCTCTCCACCCACAGCAGTTTTTAATTGCAATGAGATGACACACAGTTAGGGTCACAGAGCTAGGGACCCCAATATAGAGATATACCTTGACGAGGTCTTGGGGCTCAGTTACATTGATCAATGCGATTGCTAAATATCTCCTTTTTCCTAATTATCATGGCAAGTATGCAATTCATTATTCACATGTTCAAATTAGCAAGTAGCATTTTTCATTGTATATTCCAATATTTTTCCATATGCTTGAGGCATTATACCATTATCTATGTTTGATGTGCAGCCTTATCCTTTGTATAGTATGTATTTTTTGGCTTGCACTCATAATATATATATTAGTGCTCACTTCAGTTATCCTATTCAGTTATATGTAGTTTTTTTCTGAATGTGAACACAGCTCCGCCCCTTTCGGCCATGTTTTTTCCATCTCCTATATAAGAAAGTCCTTAGTTACCCCTCTCCACCCACAGCAGTTTTTAATTGCAATGAGATGACACACAGTTAGGGTCACAGAGCTAGGGACCCCAATATAGAGATATACCTTGACGAAGTCTTGGGGCTCAGTTACATTGATCAATGCGATTGCTAAATATCTCCTTTTTCCTAATATTCATGGCAAGTATGCAATTCATTATTCACATGTTCAAATTAGCAAGTAGCATTTTTCATTGTATATTCCAATATTTTTCCATATGCTTGAGGCATTATACCATTATCAATGTTTGATGTGCAGCCTTATCCTTTGTATAGTATGTATTTTTTGGCTTGCACTCATAATATATATATTAGTGCTCACTTCAGTTATCCTATTCAGTTATTTGCTAGTATAATGGCTTAGTAACAATGAGTTTGAGTGTGCAATGCAGGCAGACGTGCTGCAAATATCTTTGCACTAGTGGGACAATACAGAAGTCCAACAGCCACGTTTAGGATGCCACTAAGTTCACTCAGTGTTTGCTAGTATAATGGCTTAGTAACAATGAGTTGGAGTGTGCAAAGGTCAGGAGGGTACAGTGGCAGGATTGTGGGTCTCTGGGTAGAGGAAAGGAAGCCTGCCTTTCTATCCCTCCTAATGGGGAAATGCAGCGAGGAAATCCCTGACCTTAGCTACACAGACGCTGTCATCTTGTGTAGCTGTTAAACTCTATTTTCACGGACCTGTCACCTATGGCTCTGACCCTGCCGGTATTAGCCCTTAAAAGGACTGATAGAAAATGCTATCCCTATTCTGTACAGCACTGTGTATAGAGCGTACAAAGCAGTATCGGAGATAGGCGCTGCGCCAGCGGTGACTGACACCAAGGACGCAGAAGGCAGATAATGGCGTGCTGGAGGAAAATGTCCGTTTTTATAATGCAGGGACATGTTACATGGACATCCTATCACACATGACGTTGCTTCTCTGGCTAAAAGTCCACTTAGCTGTGTGTGTGTCTGCGATTGGCTGACATGCTGGCCAACCCCACTACACACGCGCTCTTAGGGAAGGAAGACAAGGAAAAAAAAAATGGCGATCGCCATTATCCATACAGCAGTGATATGAATGCGCTGTTCCCGCACACTATACACTGAAATTTCATAATAGTGTGAGTCACACTATTACAGCGGAAAGCCAGCTAGTAATTAGCTGGTCTTTTTGCTGCTAGAACCGTTCTCGAACGTATCTAGAACTATCGAGCTTTAGCAAAAAGCTCAAGTTCTAGTTCAATCTAGCACAGCCCCCAAAATCACTCGAGCCGCGAACTGGAGAACCTCGAACCGCGCTCAACTCTAGTGGAGATGAGTGGGACGTAAAATCCAGCCCACTTCCTTCCTTCCGCATTGCCCGTGGACGTAGGTAAGGAAATGTTCGTCGCTCCTGTGGTGTCATACATAGTGATGTGTAATGCCTCAGGAACGATGAACAACATCGCTACTTACCTGACAAAGATTTTTTGTTATTAAATGACCTCTCCAAAACAAACAATTTTTGTCTTTCTTGCGATCATTTTAGGTTGCTCCAGCCTGTCACAGGCTGCGACGTCACTAACGGTGCTGGATGTGCGTCACAGACACCGTGACCCCAACGACATTGCTTTAGCGATGTCGCAGCGTGTAAAGCACCCTTTAAATCTCCTAGAAATGGAAATGAATAAAAATATGCCTGTTTTTGCACAGAACAGATATTAAAGTTGAATAATTTTTCTTGGCTTGCTCTAAATAGAATAGAATTGAAGAGAGTGGAGAGAGCAGTGGCTACCCATTGTATAGTTTGTGACCTAAATCCTGCCTTATTCACAAATAAAGATTGCTGTGCCTGGAATAATCCATTGAAGAACAATGATAGATAATATATTCCTTATATATATATATATATATAGAAAAAAAAAAGACAGTAGTGATAGGTGGACCAGCAGATACCCGGGATCAGTGGATCCAACCAGGTTTAACAATAAAATGGGTTCAGGCCCCATACTGATCCAGGATATCTGGCTAGATGCCAGGTCCCATACAAGTCTATGGGGACCCAAATCAGCCACTTAAAAATGGTGGTAAAAAGGATAGGGAGATTGGAGCAAGCACTTCATACTTACCAGTGTCTGTGTGGCTGTACACTGCTTCCAGGGTCATTCACTCTACGTCCGGTGCCACTCATTATCTTTATGCATATGCACTGCTTCCTCCACCAACAGGCAGTCTGCGCATCTCTGATTGGTTGCAGTCAGACAGCGCCCGCAGGCTGTGTGACAGCATGTCTGACTGTAACCAATAGAGGCGCTATGTGTACGTCTATATTGGTGTAAAATAATAAATTAAAAAAATAGCGTAGGGTCCCTTCATGTTATGATACCTAGCACAGATCTTGGCGGTGTATCAAAACTTGAGGAATCGCATGCAGACTTTTTTTTTAAATTATTTACATAAATTTTGATACCCAGCCATGTTAAAGCCGACAGCTGGGAGCTGGTATTCTCAGGCTGGGGAGAACCATGCCTAATGGGCCCCAGCCTAAAAATAGCAGCCTGCAGTCTCCCAGGATTGTTGTATCCATTAGATGCAACAATACCAGAACTCTACCCGACTCATCCCGATTGCCCTGGTGCAGTGGCAATTAGTGTAATAAGAGGTTAATAACAGCTCACACCTGCCTTTAAGCCCTAGATTAGTAATGGGAAGCGTCCATAAGACCCCATTATTAATATTTAATTGAAAAGAAATACACACGAACACCAAAAGAATCCTTGATTTCAAATGAAAAAAAAAAAAACCACCCCCTTTCACCACATTATAAACCCCTAAAACCCCAAAACACCCCGTTCCGATGTAATACAGATGAGGTCCGCCAATGATTCCAGCTCTGCTATATCTGTAGTTACAGCATGCGGGCATACAACATGACCGCCTGCTGTGAGCTTCAGGCAGAAAATGAGCCACAGCAATAAGTGATGACGTCAGGTTATTTGCGTTTACTGGTGGAGGTTCCCACAGTGCTGAGGTGAGGTCACTCAGTTCAATGAGGTCATCTGAGGTCAGGTCATATATGAACACAGGTAGAGGACCATTGTAATCTTCAGCAGTGACTACAAATAACCTCAGTGGTGTCACTGCTCATCGCTGTGCCTCAGGCTCTGCCTGAAGCTCACAGCGGGTAGTCATATTCTATGCCCGCGCACTGTCACTTTAATATTAGCAGAACTGGAATTGTCCTGGGACCTCATGTGCATTATGTTAGACCTGGGTGTTTTGAGGGTTGAAAGAGGTTGTTTTTTGTGCTTTTTTTCCAAATAAAGTTTTTTTTTGTTGTTTGTGTTTATTTATTTTTTCACTTACAGATGAGAAATGGGGGATCTCATAGAAGCCTTCCATTACCAATCAAGGCTTAGTGGCAGCTGTGAGCTGTTGTTAACCCTTTATTACCTTGATTACTACAGCACCAGGGCAAACGGGATGAGCAAGGTAAAGTTCCGAGATAGTTGCATCTAATGGATGCTACAATCCTGGGCTGCTACAGGCTGCTCTTTTTAGGCTGGGCGTCCAATAACCATGGTCCATCCCAGCCTGAGAATGTCAGCACCCAGCTGTCAACTTTATCAAAGCTGGGTATCAAAATTGGGGAGGAACCGCATAGCAGTTTTTTAAATTATTTTTTTAAATAATTAAAAATAAAGCTGCATATGGTTCTTTTTATCTGGATGCACAGCCAAGATAACGTGCATAGCTGGGGCTGCAGCCTGTAGCCATATGCTTTTACATGTCTGGATATCATAATATGGGGGACCATATGCCAACTTTTTAATTTATTTATTTTTACACCAATATAAAAAAAGAATAAAAAAATAAAAATCAAAGATAAAAGTAAGAAAATAAAAATAAAGCAAGCGTTTCATACTTACCAGTCTCCACGGTACACTGCTTCCGGGGCCACTCACTCTACTACTAGGATAATATCTTCATTCATACACACTGCTTCCCCCACCCACCAGCAATCCCCATGTCTCTGATTAGTTGCAGTCAGACACGATGTCCCTCAGGATGGGGCAGCTGTGAACAATTCAAAAAAATGCATCAACAAATGCTTTTTCATCATACTGTGGAAAGTGTAATAAAACGCCATCAAAAAGTTTAACATAAATAAAAATATTAATGAAAAGTACATCTTGTCCCACAAAAAAACAAACTGCCACACGGCTCCATGGGCAGAAAAATAAAAAAAGCTACACCTCTGAGAATACAGCAATGACTTACAATTTTTTTTTTTTTAATTATTTTTTTGTAAAAGTTGCAAAACATAAACAAATTATTTAAATGTGATATCGCTGTAACTGTACTTACTCGAAAACTAAACCGGTGTTGTTATTTTTACCAAACAGTGAACGGCATAAAATAAATCGCATAAAACAATTCCTGAATTGCTGTTTCATGGTAATCATGGTAACCAAAAATGAGAAGAAAAAAGATCCAAAAACGTTATGTGCTCGAAAATGGTACCAAACGTCAACTCATCTTGCAAAAAACAAGACCTTTATACGGATGGCTCTTTAAATGCAACAAAGTGTCTGCTATCTATTCTAGACAATTGTATGCTCTAAAATTCAAATGGCGCTCCTTCCCTTCCGAGCCCTTCCGTGCACCCAAACAGTAGATTTCCACCCCATATGAGGTATTGGTGTACTCAGGAGAAATTGCACAATAAACTGGTGTTATTTCTTCCTGATACCCTTGTGGAAAAAAAAGCTACCTGGTTGAATTAACAATTTTATGGTAACAATGTATTTTTTTTATTTTCACAGCTCAACGTTCTAAAATTCTGTGAAACACTCGGGGGTTCAAGATGCTTGCCAAACATCTAGATAAATTCCTTGAGGGGTCTAGTTTCCAAAATGAGGTAACTTGGGGAGTTCCACTGTTTAGGCATCCCGGGGGGTCTCCATATGAGACATGGCGTCCGCTAATGATTCAGACTAATTTTGCTTTCTAAAAATTCAAATGGCGTTCCTTTTCTCCTGAGCCTGACATAACTTTACACCACTTATGAGGTATCAGTGCACTCAGGAGAAATGGCACAACAAATTGTATGGTGCATTTTTTCCTGTTACCCTTGTTAAAATTCAAACTTTAAGGCTAAAGTAGCATTTTTGTGGGAAAAAGTAAAATTTTCATTTTTTTCCTTCCACATTGCTATGGTTCCTGTGAAGCATTGAAAAGGTTAATAAACTTCTAGAATGTGGTTTTAAGCAGTGTGAGGTGTGCAGTTTTTAGAATGGTATCACTTTTGGGTGTTTTCTGTCACCTAGGTCTCTCAAAGTCTCTTTAAATGTGATGTGGTCCCTAAAAAATGGTTCTGTAAATTTTGTTGGAAAAATAAAAAATTGCTGATGAACTTTGCACCCTTCTAACTTCCTAAGGCTGCTTTCACACTTCTGTTATTTTGCATCAGTCACAATCCGTTTTATGACTGATATGACGGATGCGTTGCAGATTAAGGTACAACTGTTGGGACGGATCCGTTAAAAAAAACTGATCTGTGGTAGCAGTTTGTACCTGACAGAATCCAGCTGTGGCCACGGGTAACCTGATTGATGTCAACGCTGACAGCATGACTCACTTCAGTTGCTCCGTGGAGCTCACAGCAAGCAGGGGTGTTCTACGACTGCTCCTGTCAGCTGTAGTAGATGTAGTAGAGCTGAAAGCATTGTGGGACCTCGTGTGGATTACGCTGGACCTGGAGGAGTATTTGGGGATTAATAAAGTGGTGAAAAAGGGTGTTTTTTTGTTTTTTTTTTAAAAAATGGGATTTTTCGGTGTTTGTGTTTGTTTACTTTCACTACAGTTTAGAGATGGGGTGGTGTCTCATTGGGCTGCCATTAACTCCTTATTACACCGATTGCCACCGCACCAGGGCAATTCGGGATGAGCCAGGTAGAGTCCCGGGACTATCGCATGTAATGGATGCGGCAATTCTGGGTGGCTGCTGGCTGATATTTTTAGGCTGGGGGCTTCCCATAATGTGGGGATCCCCGTCCTGAGAATACCAGCCCTCAGCCATGTGGCTTTACCTTGGCTGGTATCAAAATTGGAGGGGACCGCATGTCATTTTTTTTATTATTATTTATTGTACTGCATGACATAGACCCGCCCACTGGCGGCTGTGATTGGTTGCAGTCAGACGTGCCCCCATGCTAAGTGACAGCTGTCTCACTGCAACCAATCGTAGGCACGAGTGGGCAGGGGTAGCAGTGAATACAAGATGGAATAATGTGCGGCCGGCATTTTCAAAAGCAGGAGAAGCCGCCGGAGCAGTGTGACAGCTGAGCATTGCCATGTTGGTGATCTGTGAGAGAGGAGGTGAGAGGGAGAGACCGACCGTCAGAGAGAGAGACCGACAGAGAGAGACCGACCAACAGACAAAGAGAACGACAGAGAGAGACAGACCGACAGACAGAGAGAGATATTTTCTAACCAGAAAAGAATTTCCTTAAGAATTAAGGAGATGGATAGTAAGCCGGTAGTAACCAGAATCTCATTTACTAACACAGTACCCCTGATGGACTTTTTAGGTTCTTTAAATTAAGAATGTAACCCAAAAATTACCCCTCTTGGTCTTTTGTAATCAGGAAGACCATCCTTTGCAGAAATTAGACTAAACTGTAACTGACAGTGTTGCTGTGAAAGATATGTTATCATACTGCAGTGACTGAGATGAATGATGTGCCGTAAAAACCTTAAGTCCCTCTGATTCCTCCTCACTAATATTCTTGCCCAAGGCAAACAAGGTTAATTTTGACCCGCATTTGGTAGCAGTACTGGTAAGAAGGTTAAGGGTGCTTTACACGAGATGACGGATCGTGCGATGCAACGTCGGGGTCATGGTATTTGTGACGCACATCCGGCATCATACACGACATCGTCTCTTGTGACACCTCTGAGCGACGCAGTATTGCTCACAAATCGTGAGTCGTGTACTCGTCGCTCAGTTTAATAATATCGTTTATTTTTACTTGTGCCGGTTGTTCATCGTTCCCGTGGCAGCACACATCGCTTCGTGTGACATCATGGGAGCGATGAACTCTGCTTACCTGCGTCCCACGGCTCCTGCCAGCTATGCGGAAGGAAGAAGGTGGCCGGGATGTTTACATCCCGCTCATCTCCGCCCCTCCGCTTCTATTGGCCGACGCCGAACGTCCCTCCCCATTCAGGAAGTGGACGTTCGCCGCGCACAGCGAGGTCGCTCAGCAGGTAAGTACGTGTGAGGGGGGTTTCAAGACTTTGTGCGACACGGGCAGCGATTTGCCCGTGACGCACAAACGATGGGGGCGGTACGATCGATTGTGAAATCGCACAATCGGTCGTCCCGTGTAAAGCAGGCTTTAGAGTCACAGCTCGTGATGTTTTTACTGCTGTCAGCGATTCCCAAATTCTTAGCCATGGTATTTTATTTTTTTTTTACCTTACCCCAACCATTGCCATTGCCACTTTTTTTTACAATACATTTTGTGCAACATTATTATTATTAACCTGACCATCTTTTTAACTCAGATCAGGTACTGACTAATATATGTCAGAATCCAATATATCAGAATTAGTAGATAATTAGCATGAAGAGAATCTATTAAATAAAACCTTTAACTTAATAAAAAGTCACAAATGAGTACCCAAAATTATAAACACACAAGGAAGTTAGTATTATATAAAACCATATGTGGGTGCACTTGCCCTATTTTCATATGGATATTGACCTCATACACCCATTTGTATATTGTTCATTTAATAAACTCCTTGAATTTGGTTTTCAGCACTATGAGGGGTGCAGTTTTTAAAATAATGTCACTTTTGGGTATTTTCTGTCACCTAGGCCTCTCAAAGTTCCATCAAATGTGATTTAGTTCCTAAAAAATGGTTTTACACATTTTCTTGGAAAAATGAAAAAACTTTAACTTTTCTAACTTTTTAACAAAAAAAAAAGTTTACAAAGTTATATTGATGTAAACTAGACATGTGATAAATATTATTTATTAACTAATTTGTGTGATATGTCTATCTGGTTTAAGGGCATAAAAATTCAACGTTTGATAACTGTAACATATTTGTGCAATTTTCATAAATAAACGCAAATCAAAATAACCAAAATTTACCATTAACATGAATTACAATATGTTACAAATAAACAATCTCAAAATTGCAATATATTGCAATATATTTAAATATTCCAGACTTATTACCTCACAAAATGACATTGGTAAGAATTGAAAAAATGCTCTGGTCAGGAAGGTGAAAACAGTCTTGCTAGTGAAGGGGTTAAATATATATATATATATATATATATATATATATATATATATATATATATATATATATTTATTTATTTATTTTTTTTTTTCAACAAAATTTAGCTAGGTTCTGAAAAATGGATTTTAGTGAGTTGGCGACTTTCTTAGCTATCTCTATTGAATCTCTTTATTAGGGCTCGCTCGCACAGCCATTAGTTCTCTCACGGGATACAATTGGGACAATTATACTTTTATTATTATTATTATTATTTATTTATAGAGCACCATTGATTCCATGGTGCTGTACATGAGAGGGGGTTACATACAGAGTACATCTACAAGTTACAATAGACAGACTAGTACAGAGGGAAGAGGGCCCTGCCCTTGCGGGCTTACATTCTAAAGGGTTTTGGGGAGGAGACAGTAGGTGGGGTATAGGTAGGCCGGCAGCTCCGCAGGGTGGTGGGGCGGCAGCTCCGCAGGGTGGTGGGGCGGCAGCTCCGCAGGGTGGTGGGACGGCAGCTCCGCAGCGTGGTGGGGCGGCAGCTCCGCAGGTTGGTGGGGCGGCAGCTCTGCAGGGTGGTGGGGCGGCAGCTCCGCATGGTGGTGGGGCGGCAGCTCCGCAAGGTGGTGGGGCGGCAGCTCCGCACGGTGGTGGGGCGGCAGCTCCGCAAGGTGGTGGGGTCATTGAAGATTATACTCAGTTCTGGAAAGATGAGTTTTCAAGTCCCGTTTGAAGTTTGCAAGTGTGGTAGATTGTCTGACGTGTTGAGGCAGCGAGTTCCAGGAGACTGGGAATGCTCGGGAGAAGTCTTGGAGTCGTTTGCGTGAGGAGCGAATGAAAGAGGAGGAGAGAAGGAGATTTTGGGAGGACCGGAGATTACGTTTTGAGTGTAGCGAGAGATTAGTTCAGAGATATACGGAGGAGATAGATTAGGGATGGATTTGTAGGTCAGTGTTAGTAGTTTGAATTGGATACGATAGAAGATTGGGAGCCAATGGAGGGATTTGCAGAGAGGAGAAGCGGGGTGGTATTGAGGAGAGAGGTGGATCATTCGGGCAGCAGAGTTAAGGATGGACTGCAGAGGGGCGATCGTGTAAGCAAAGAGACCACAGAGGAGGATGTTGCAGTAATCGAGGCAGGAGATTATTAGAGCAAGCACTAGCATTTTTGGCGATTGGGAATTGAGGAAAGGGCGGATTCTGGAAATATTTTTGAGTTGAAGATGGCAGGAGGTGGTGAGGGATTGGATGTGTGGTATGAAGGACAAGGCAGTGTCAAAGGTCACTCCGAGGCAGCGAACTTTGGGTACTGGCGAGAGCGTGATGTTATTTATTGTAATAGATAGAACAGGTGGAGAGTGTAGGTGAGATGGAGGAAAGATGAGCAGTTCAGTTTTGGCCACATTGAGCTTTAGGAAGTGAGAGGAAAAGAAGGAAGATATAGCCGATAGGTACTCTGGGATTCTAGACAGCAGAGAATTGACATCTGGGCCAGAGAGGTAGATCTGAGTGTCATCGGCATATAGGTAGTACTGGAAGCCATGGGACTTTATGAGTTGTCCCAGGCCAAATGTATAGATGGAAAACAGTAAGGGTCCCAGGACAGAGCCTTGAGGGACGCCAACAGAGAGATGGCGAGATGAAGAGGTTGTGTGGGAGTACGAAACACTAAAAGTGCAGTTGGAAAGTTATGAAGAGATCCAAGAGAGGGTGAGGTCTCTGACACCAAGGGAAGAGAGAATCTGTAGTAGCAGGGAGTGGTCGACAGTGTCAAAGGCTGAGGATAGGTCTAGAAGTAGGAGTATAGAGAAGTGGTTGTTAACTTTGGCAGTAAGTAAGTCATTTGTGATTTTAGTCATAGCAGTTTCGGTAGAATGATGAGAACGGAAGCCGGACTGTAGGTTGTCAAAGAGAGAGTTAGAGGAGAGGTGGGAGGAAAGTTCAGCATGGACATGCTGCTCCAGGAGTTTTGAGGCAAGTGGGAGTAGTGATATGGGGCGGTAGCTGGTAGCAGAGGTTGGGTCAAGGGAAGGTTTCTTTAGGATGGGTGTGACTGTTGCATGTTTAAAGGAAGAAGGGAAGGTACCAGTTGTTAAAGATAGGTTGAAGAGATGGGTTAGGACTGGAATAAGGATAGTGGTGAGGTTGGGGAGGAGGTGGGATGGGATGGGGTCAAGTGCGCAGGTGGTGAGGTGCGCTTTTGAGAGAAGATGTGCAAGCTCTCCTTCGGTGATAGTGGGGAGGAAGTTTATGATGGAGGGGCAGTGGTCTGTTATATGAAGGGGTTGTGGTGGTTGAGCAGAAAAGACTTGTCTGGTTTGGTCGATCTTTTCTTTGAAATGTGTAGCAAATTCTTCTGCGGAGATGAGGGAGGTTGGAGGGGGGCAGCGGTGGGCAAAGGAGGGCGGTAAAAGTATTAAATAGCTGTTTGGGGTTGTGCGTTAAAGAGGATATGAGGTTTCTGAAGTAATCCTGTTTGGCGGAGGTGAGGGCCAAGCGAAATGTGTGAATAGCATTTTTGAATGTGGTGAAGTGTTCCTGGGAGTGCGTTTTCTTCCAGCGCCGCTCTGCAGCCCTAGACACTTGCCGTAGTTTTTTAATGAGGCTGTTGTGCCAGGGCTGTCTATTGATTCGTCTCACTCTGCCATGCACAAGGGGAGCGACTGAATCAATAGCTGATGTGAGAGTGGTGTTGTAGAAACTGGTGGCGCTGTTTGTGTCGTGGAGTGAAGATATGGAGGACAGTGGTACGATAGAGTCAGCAAGGGTGTGTATGTTGATGTGTGAAAGGTTTCTGCGGGGGTGTGCTAGGTGCTGGACAGGGGGGGGCAGGTGAGGAGGACAGGGTTGAAAAGGTCAGTAGATGGTGGTCAGATAAGGGGAGAGGGGAGGTAGTGAGGTTAGATAGAGAGCAGAGACGGGCGAAGATAAGGTCTTATGTGTGTTCATCTTTATGGGTGGCAGAGGCGGACCACTGAGTTAGACCAAAAAATGAAGCGAGGGAGAGGAGTTTGGAGGCCGATGGCGGACGGGTGTCAGTGGGGATGTTGAAGTCACCCATGATGATAGTGGGAATGTCAGCAGAGAGAAAGTGTAGAAGCCAGGCAGAGAACTGGTCAATAAAGGCAGTGGTTGGGCCCGGGGGTCTGTATATGATGGCCACTTGGAGGTTGGAGGAAGAATAGATGCGAACAGAGTGCACTTCAAAGGAAGGCAGGACAAGGGAGGGTAGAGGTGGTATTGGGTTAAAGCAGTAGTTGTTAGAAAGAAGAAGGCCCACTCCTCCACCCTGTCTATTGCCAGGGAGAGGAGTGTGGGTGAAGTGGAGGCCGCCATAGCATAGCGCAGCAGGGGAGGTAGTGTTGGAGGGTGTCAGCCAGGTTTCGGTGAGGCCCAGAAAGGATAGTTTGCTGGAAGTGAAGAGATTGTGAATGATGTGCAGTTTATTACATATAGGACGGGCATTCCAGAGTGCTCCAGAGAGAGGGGGCGGCGGAGTGGGTGAGAGGGGAATGGATTTTATATTGGAGTGGTTGCGGTAGTTACTAGGATTGGGAGATATGTCGCCAGCAGTGAGAAGAAGTAGAGAAAGGGAGAGCAGGTGGGAGAAGGAGAGTGGACGGCATGGTCTGCGTGATATTAAGAGAGATCTGAGATTTAGGAGCAGGTCAACAGATGAGGACAGGTGGGGAGGTAAGAATGAAGGGGAGATAAATATTTGTTTGGAGAGTGCTGGGGTTTGGGGATAGCGAAGGAGAGCGAGGAGGAGAGGAGCAAAGACTGTGAGGGCATAGGTGAACATGGTGAGAATAAGGTTTACAAGTGGGAATAAGAAAAATAAAAAAAAAAAATAAAAAAAAAAATGCAAGCGAAAGACACACAGTTAAAGAGGTATTGCTCACCTTCTGGTCACTTCTGGGACATTTCTGGAATATTTCTGATTGCCCACTTAGGGAATCACACAGACCATGGTCATAACAGACCAGTGTCCTTTGATATATACAACTCTAGAGGCATAGAAGATGTCAGGTGTGAGCAGAAGGGAGGGGTTGGGGGAAGAGGGGTCTGGGAAACACACCAGGGGTGAATTAGTAAGTTTTGACTTAAAGAAACATTTGAACTACTTAAGATGCAGAAGATATGGACAAGTGTTAAGTGGGGTCAAAGAGTTAAAAGAATATGAAAGTCACAGAGAGGAGCCAGTTGTTGAATTAATATGATGCACCACAGTAGAAATAAGCATATAGGAAAGAATAGGCATCAGTGAAGGAGTCAGTTGTTGAAATAATATGACGTACCACAGTAGAAATAAGCATATAGGAAAGAATAGGCATCAGTGAAGGAGCCAGTTGTTGATACTTGACTCAAACTCTGACCAGAGTTTGAACTGAGTGTCACGCATAGACTGGCAGGTGTTCAACACATGGCATGACAGATGCGCACAACCAACAACTGTTTGGTGCATGGCAAAATATTTGGGAGTCAATGGCTATGTTAAAGGAGAGGAAGACCCTAACAATAGGAAGAGGGGGGATGGGCTACCTCCTGATACTAACCTGTGTCTGGTCCCTGAGCTCCCCCAATATCCCTTAATGAATCCTTCCCCTTGTCGCTGTCATGTGCCTAGTCCTTTACTATCCATCCACTCACCCTGGATAGTGAAAAGGCCGGTGAGCACTCTTGGCGTCACCACTATGGAAATGACACACGCGGAAGGAGGAAAAAGGGGGAAAAATAGATAAAAGGCTATAAAAACACATTTTACTGCTGGACCCAGACACCAAGACTGCAGCCAAGTAGACTCCAAAAGATAGCACTGCATCAGCAAAGCTCCAGCAGCATAACATCAACAGCTCCAAGAGAACTTCCTCCCTCCATGGTGGTCAGAAACACAATGTGACTCTATTACCAACATCAGGTGATAGATCATGTGAATATTTAAAGTAGATGGGAGTGGTAACCAAGTGGCTGCACCTGAGGTTAACTACCCAGGAGCTACTAGCAAGGTAAATGTTATTAACCCTTGCTGCATTAACAGAAAGTAAAACACATTTAAAATCACAGAGCAAAGTGAAGCTTCAGTCCCCGAGTTGTCACAAGTCTCTCAAGCACAAGAGACACCTGTGACTAGAGATGAGCGAACTGGCCGTGGTTTGGCTCGAGTTCGGTTCGTCGAACAGAGGTCTCGTTCGAGAGAGGTTTGGCGAACGTTCGACGAACCGAACTCGACCAATAAGATATAATGGGAGGCAATCACAAACACATAAAAACGCATTATAAATGTACACATACAGTTAATAAACATTGCCATAACACTTACCGGTCCCCTCGATCCCTCCTGCACTCTGTCTCATGCCGCTATTCCATCCGATGATAGCTGAATCCTCCCGGTGACCAGCACTGCCAGCAGTGATGCAGGACCTATCGTGACGTCAAAATAGCCATGTGACCAGTCACGTGGCTATTATCTCATTGGCTACAGACTGGTCACATGACTATGACGCGTCATGTAGGACCTGTCATTGCACTCTCCGGTACTCGGTGCCCATTTGTGTATCGCCGTGTACCGGCGACATGCTCTAGCACACGGTTGACTCCCCGTTCCATTAGGGACCGGCTGACACAGCCGGTCTTTAACGGAGATCACTGTTGCCATAGCAACGCAGTTAGCGGTGACGTCACCGCTAACCGTGGCTCCGGGAGCACCGTTGCTATGGTAATGCGTCTGTCAGCGTTACCGCTGTTACCGCTGACAGCCAGCAGCACTGATCACTCACGGAGTGAAGGCTGCACGCTGCTTCCCGTGCAGCCTTTACGGAGTGAAGGCTGCACGGGAAGCAGCGTCTTCCCCCATGCAGCAGTGATGGAGCAGAGCTGCATTTGTTGAACCAGAAAGACAGAAGACCATGGATCGTGGAGGGCTGACAGGGGATAATAAAGATGGAGTCTCTAATGTGTCTGTGTATTTATTTCTATTAAAGTATTTTTTCTCTGTATGGTGTCTTTTTTTTAACCCTTTATTGGAGATTCTTAATGGCCGGGTCAAACGTTCCTGACATTAAGAATCTCTGGCTTAATACTAGCTAGTAAAACAAAGCTAGTATTAACTCATTATTACCCAACAAGCCACTCGGCTTCAGGGCTGTTGGAGGAGTTGGATACAGCGCCAGATGATGGCGCTTCTATGAAAGCGCCATTTTCTGGGCCGGCTGCGGACTGCAATTCGCAGCAGAGGCGCCCAGAAACCTCGGGCTAACCTGTGTTGCAGATTCCAATCCCCAGCTGCCTAGTTGTACCCGGCTGGACACAAAAATGGGGCGAAGCCCACGTCATTTGTTTTCTAATTATTTCATGAAATAAGTGAAATAATTAAAAAAAAGGGCTTCCCTATATTTTTGGTTCCCAGCCGGGTACAAATAGGCAACTGGGGGTTGGAGGCAGCCCATGGCTGCCTGCTGTACCTGGCTAGCATACAAAAATATGGCAAAGCCCACATAATTTTTTTGGTGGGCAAAAAACTTCTGCATACAGTCCTGGATGGAGTATGCTGAGCCTTGTAGTTCTGCAGCTGCTGTCTGCTCTTCTCCATACAGACAGACAGCAGCTGCAGAACTACAAGGCTCAGCATACTCCATCCAGGACTGTATGCAGAAGTTTTTTGCCCCCTGAAAAAATTATGTGGGCTTCGCCATATTTTTGCATGCTAGCCAGGTACAGCAGGCAGGTACGGCTGCCCCCAAACCCCAGTTGCCTATTTGTACCCGGCTGGGAACCAAAAATAAAGGGAAGCCCTTTTTTTATTATTTCATGAATTTCATGAAATAATTAGAAAACAAATGACGTAGGCTTCGCCCCATTTTTGTGTCCAGCCAGGTACAACTAGGCAGCTGGGGATTGGAATCCGCAGCACAGGTTGGCCTGAGCTTTCTGGGCCCCACTGCTGCGAATTGCAGTCTGCAGCCGCCTCAGAAAATGGCACTTTCATAGAAGCGCCATCTTCTGGCACTGTATTCAACTCTTCCAGCACCTGCCTGCTATACCTGGCTAGCATACAAAAATATGGCGAAGCTCACGTCCTTTTTTGTAGTTTTTTGGCAAAAAAAATAAAAAATGCTTCCCTGGATTTTCCATTGCCAGTGAAGGTAACACCAAGCAGTGGGGGTTAGCAGCCAGTAGCTGCTTGGATTACCCTTGGCTAGCAATACAAAAAATGCAGCGGGAGCCCATATATATTTTTTTTAATTATTTATTTAAATAACTAAAAACAAAATGGGCTTCCCTGTATTTTGATTGCTGGACATCACAGTGCTGTAAAAATAAATCTTTAAAAAAAATGACGTAGCGCTCCGCGGTATTTTTGATTCTCAGCGCAGATAAAGCAGACAGCTATGGGTTGCCACCCTCATCTGCCTGCCGTTACCTTGGTTGGCAATTAAAATACAGGGAAGCCCATTAATTTTTTTTATTTAAAAAATAGTTAAAAAAAAAATGACGTTGGGTCTCCCATTTTTGATAGCCAGCTAGGGTAAAGCAGACGGCTGTAGCCTGAAAACCACAGCTGGCAGCTTTACCGTGGTTGGGGATCCAATGTGGAGGTCCCCACAGGCTCTTTTTTTAGAATTATTTTATAAATATTAATAATTACTAGAGTTGAGCACGGTTCGTGGTTCGTGGTTCTCCAGTTCTAGGCTCGAGTGATTTTGGGGCATGTTCTAGATCGAACTAGAACTCGAGCTTTTTGCAAAAACTCGATAGTTCTAGAAACGTTCGAGAACGGTTCTAGCAGCCAAAAAACAGCTAAATCTTAGCTTGGTTTCTGCTGTAATAGTGTAAGTCACTCTGTGAATCAAACTATTATCACATTACAGTGTATAGTGTGCGTGAACAGCGCCTTCAGATCACTGCTGTTTCTATAATGGCGATCGCCATTTTTTTTTTTTTTTTTCTTGTCTTCCTTCCCTAAGCGCGCGCGTCTTGTGGGGCTGGCCAGCATGTCAGCCAATCACAGACACACACACACCTAAGTGGACTTTGAGGCAGAGAAGCAACGGCATGTGTGATAGGATCTGCATGTCACATGTCCCTGCATTATAAAACCGGACATTTTCTTCACGATCGCCATTATCTGCCTTCTGCGTCTTTGGTGTCAGACATCACTGTCGCAGTTCCGTCCTTTGTCCTATCGCCGATACAGCTGTATGCGCTGCATACACAGCGTTAGACAGCTTAGGGAGAGCACATTCTAGCAGTCCTTTTAAGGGCTCGTACCGGCAGGGTCAGAGAGCCATAGGTGACAGGTCCTGCAAACAGCAACAGCGTCTGTGTAGCCCAGGTCAGGGATTTCCTCCCTGCATTTCACCATTAGGAGGGAATAGAAAGGCAGGCTTCCATTCCTCTACCCAGAGCACCACAATCCTGCCACTGTACTCTCTTGTCCTCTGCACACTCCAACTCATTCTAACTAAGCCATTATACTAGCAAACACTCAGTGTACCTAGTGGCATCCTATCTGTGGCTATTGGACTTTGCTATAGTCCCACTAGTGCAAAGACATTTGCAGAGCACATCTGCCTGCATTGCACACTCCAAGTTTTTTAAACTAAGCAATTTTACTAGCAAACACTCAGTGTACCTAGTGGCATCCTATTCGTGGCTAAGACATTTGCAGAGCGCATCTGCCTGCGTTGCACACTCCAACAAATTATAACGAAGCCATTATACTAGCAAACACTCAGTGTACCTAGTGGCATCCTATACGTGGCTATTGGACTTTGCTATAGTCCCACTAGTGCCAAGACATTTGCAGAGCGCATCTGCCTGCGTTGCACACTCCAACTAATTATAACGAAGCCATTATACTAGCAAACACTCAGTGTACCTAGTGGCATCCTATACGTGGCTACTGGACTTTGCTATAGTCCCACTAGTGCCAAGACATTTGCAGAGCGCATCTGCCTGCGTTGCACACTCCAACAAATTATAACGAAGCCATTATACTAGCAAACACTCAGTGTACCTAGTGGCATCCTATACGTGGCTATTGGACTTTGCTATAGTCCCACTAGTGCCAAGACATTTGCAGAGCGCATCTGCCTGCGTTGCACACTACAACTAATTATAACGAAGCCATTATACTAGCACACACTCAGTGTACCTAGTGGCATCCTATACGTGGCTATTGGACTTTGCTATAGTCCCACTAGTGCCAAGACATTTGCAGAGCACATCTGCCTGCATTGCACACTCCAAGTTTTTTAAACTCAGCCATTATACTAGCAAACAGTCAGTGTACCTAGTGGCATCCTAAACGTGGCTATTGTACTTTTGTCAATTCACAGTATTGGAACGTTATTTGCAGCACGTCTGCCTGCATTGCACACTCTAACTTTTTTAAACTCAGCCATTATACTACCAAACAGTCAGTGTACCTAGTGGCATCCTATACGTGGCTATTTGACTTTGCTATAGTCCCACTAGTGCCAAGACATTTGCAGAGCGCATCTGCCTGCGTTGCACACTCCAACTAATTATAACGAAGCCATTATACTAGCAAACACTCACTGTACCTAGTTGTATCCTAAACGTGGCTATTGTACTTTTGTCAATTCACAGTATTGGAACGTTATTTGCAGCACGTCTGCCTGCATTGCACACTCTAACTTTTTTAAACTCAGCCATTATACTAGCAAACACTCACTGTACCTAGTTGTATCCTAAACGTGGCTATTGTACTTTTGTCAATTCACAGTATTGGAACGTTATTTGCAGCACGTCTGCCTGCATTGCACACTCTAACTTTTTTAAACTCAGCCATTATACTAGCAAACACTCACTGTACCTAGTTGTATCCTAAACGTGGCTATTGTACTTTTGTCAATTCACAGTATTGGAACGTTATTTGCAGCACGTCTGCCTGCATTGCACACTCTAACTTTTTTAAACTCAGCCATTATACTACCAAACAGTCAGTGTACCTAGTGGCATCCTAAACGTGGCTATTGTACTTTTGTCAATTCACAGTATTGGAACGTTATTTGCAGCACGTCTGCCTGCATTGCACACTCTAACTTTTTTAAACTCAGCCATTATACTACCAAACAGTCAGTGTACCTAGTGGCATCCTATACGTGGCTATTTGACTTTGCTATAGTCCCACTAGTGCCAAGACATTTGCAGAGCGCATCTGCCTGCGTTGCACACTCCAACTAATTATAACGAAGCCATTATACTAGCAAACACTCACTGTACCTAGTTGTATCCTAAACGTGGCTATTGTACTTTTGTCAATTCACAGTATTGGAACGTTATTTGCAGCACGTCTGCCTGCATTGCACACTCTATCTTTTTTAAACTCATCCATTATACTAGCAAACACACAGTGTACCTAGTGGCATCCTATACGTGGCTATTGGACTTTGCTATAGTCCCACTAGTGCAAAGACATTTGCATAGCACGTCTGCCTGCATTGCACACTACAACTTTTTTAAACTAAGCAATTTTACTAGCAAACACTCACTGTACCTAGTTGTATCCTAAACGTGGCTATTGTACTTTTGTCAATTCACACTACTGCAAATCTATGTGCAGCACCTCTGCATGACAACCTCGTGCTCTGTTTTTAATAAGCTATAATGATAGCACAAAATACTGCCATTTTGTGGCATCATAGAACTGGCTGTTGTATTCCATTAGTGCCCCACTGGTGACAAGCTATTTCTAGCACCTCTACATCACACCCTCATGCACATTTTGCTACGCTAATGTTATAGCAAACTCATGGAATTCATTGCTGCATTTCATAATTCGGAGGGATAGAAAGTCAGGCTTCCTTTAGCTTTTCCTTCTGTTCATAGACAGCATCTCCAAGACAAATTTCCCCTCCACGTCTAAGTGTGGAGAGGCAGCTAGTGCGCATGCGTGTGCCGATGTACCCCAGCTGCAGCATAATTACAGTGTTTCGCCTAGTGAGTATGCTCAGCCTGACTGTGCCATTCCTGACGCTAAGTTTTCATTTCGGGATACAGCGCATGCTCCCACACTAAGTGTGAAAAGCCTCTTTGCACAGGTGCTTGCATTCCGTGCCGGGTCTAAGTCCTGTTTTGGGCATAGACACCATGCTAAAGCTGATAGTCTTTTTTCAGAGACTGTATTTCATGCTACTGAGCATGCTCAGGCACTTCCTGCATCAGAGACTAGGTCCGGTAATGAACTCTTTGGCCCTGGCCCTGATGTGGGGGTCCCATATAGACCACAGGGCATCAGGTGTCCTCCCAAATGGCTTGCAGAGGCCCACACCTATGACTTGTCACCGCATTATTGATGCTCAGACGATGACTGGTGAGGTGTTTGGGTCATGGCAGCCATGAGGTCATCATTGAAGTTGCGTTTCCAAATAGGACGCTAGTTATGCCACTCATGACGTGTCACTCTACTTTTGTCTCCAGGAGGTGCATTGTGGTTCACCCTGGTTTGGGGCGGACCCAGGTTATAAAAGGGGCTGGAGCCAACAAGGAGGTGCGCAGTCTTCTATTATGCTCCGAAAGAGCACACCTCCATGTGTTGAACCCATTGCGGCTTTAGGCCAGAGGTAGGCAGGGATCGGGTGGTGGATGCAGGCCACCACCACAGTTGGTAACGCAGAACGGTTAAGACCAGCTCCTGTCCTAACAGTCCTGCTTGTGCAGCCCAGTGGCATTAACAGGCCTGCTGCTGCTGATGCGCCTGCTGTCCACAGGTGTGGCCCCTACGCACACGGTCAGCGTACTCAATGGCCCCTGTGTTGTTAACAGGGAGTTCCTGGGCTGGGTGGGCATGTGGACCCTGTGATGCTAACAGGGCTCACAGTCTCCAGATCCGAATGGCGTCTAACTCGGTTCAGGCTACTATTAGTTTCATAGCCACACAGCTCTGTATCCTCCACCAAACCTTCAAGTTGCCAACCTCTCCTTTTCCAACTGGGAGCACGGTGGACACTGACTGCTGATGGGGATATATACCTTTCTCTTTCTTTTCTTATTAATTTTCGTTATATAGCGGTCACAGATTATATACCACTTTATCCAAATCTGCCAGTCCCACTGTAACAGATGTTGTTTCTTCAGCAAATGTTACAGTTGCTTAACCACCAAATCCACGGACCAAAACTTTTTTCCCCTTTCCAACACACCTGTTCCCCTTTCCAACAGCATCTGTCCTTTTTCAACTCATTTTGGGATATGACCAAAAGTGCAACTGTGCAGGGACACCGTACTCAACGCCATCTCAGCACAGCAGCCATCCCTCGGTCCCTCCGATGTGGACAAGTAAAAGACCATTTCCTCCTATCCATGACAAAGCGTTGAGATTCACTCTGTGCAGCACTGGTGTTTAGTGGACAAGTAGATCTAAGATTGCGTACCACATTCTGCAGATACTCCTGTATACGTGCGTCTATTTCTATGGCAGAAATTAGTTCGCCAAATTTTGTCTTGCACCGGGGATCTAACAGTGTGGCAACCCAGTATTCAGGATTAGTTCAAATTCATACAATCCGAGGGTCATGTAGGTAGTGCAGCAAGAAGGCGCTCATGTGTCTTGTGCATCCAGGAGGACCAAGTCCTTGGTGTGTTGGTGGCAGAGAGGTGAGAATCGTGCATCCTTCCTCTGCCCTCTACCCACAACCTCGCACAACCGAAATGTGAGCAAGCTCTCACTCATCTGCTGAGTCTTCCATGCCCATCGCCAGTTCGTCCTCCATTTCTTCATGGGCTCCTGCACTTTCATCAACACTTTTTGCTGATACTATGCGCCCTTGTTAATCCCTCTCCCTCACCATGAATGCCGCATAGGTGCCGCTGACCATCTGGACCTCGTAGATCTTGTTATCCCTTCCGCATATGACTCCTCCTGTACTTCCTCCCCTTCCTCTTGTCCCAACACCTGACTCAGAATAATAATTACAGTGTGCTCCATCATGTAGATGACCAGAATTGTCACGCTGAGAATGACATTGCCAGTGCTAAACATCTTCGTCGACATTTCAAAACTGTGTAGCAGGGTGCATAGGTCCTTGATCTGACACCACTCCAGCAGCGTGATCTGCACCACCTCTGGATCAAGTTATCCCAGGCTATATGTCTTACCGTATTTCAGCAGGGCTCTGCGGTGCTGCCACACACGCTGCAACATGTGCAGATTCCAATTCCTGCGTGTCGAAACATCGCATTTACGGCGTTTAACTGCCAGACCCTAAGACTTCCGGAGTGATGAAAGTTGTTGAGCTGCTGTGTGCGCACGATGGAAGTGAGCACATAGCGAGCGTGCCCACTGCACAAGGCCATGTAGGCCGTGATGGTGTTTTAAAAATTGCTGGCGAATTCGGTTCAACACGTGAGCCCTAAAAGGCACGTGTGTCACATTGCCCTGAGGATGGCCCGCAGCCAGGTTTGCATCATTGCCGCACACGGCTGTTAAGTCACCAACGTAGTCCGCTCCGTCAATTTGTACTCCGGTTGCCAGGTGACAACGTGTTCCTTTCATGAATAGTGCTGATGATGTGAGAGTAGTCGATGCCAGCGGCGCAGGTGGACGCAGGTTATGCTCACCCACTGGGCTGCATTACCTTGACAGATGCAGAATCTCTGGCTGAATGTAGCTGGTGGGTATCTCACAGATGAAATACCATCATTCAGCTACAACCAATGGGAAGACACCACACCCTTTTTTATGCCCATCCTGTCTGCAGACCACTGCCAGACATAGCTATGAACCTCTGGTTAATTTTACCCCCAGTTCAGTTTTATGATTTTGTGTGCTTGTTACCTGACTACTTTTCCTGCTTGCTGTTTATGTACCTTGTTGGCCGATACGCATTTCAACTCTGCTTGTTTTCTGATTCTTTCCTGGCCGTCCCATTCTGTTCTTGTTCCTCAATTAATGTTTTGACCCTGCCTGACTACTATTCTCTGTAATAGCGGTGTGACTCACATTTCCCATACATTTCAAAGTAAAGCTTTGACCGCCTGATGGCATTGAGCTCTGCTGCCAGCATAGTAAGGAGGTGTGTGGTAGTCCTTGTGCGCAGTTGCAAGGAAGGGTGGCCTGACCACACAGGGTTTGCGCCAAGGTAGAGGACCCACACGAGGTTGAAGAGGCAGAAGCAGTGTATTAACTTCTACATACAGAACAAGGATTGAAACAACTCGTGGGGACGGCAAGACTTGTACAGCAGACCCTTCTCCATCTCTCACCATAGTTTGCCAGTGCCCAGTCAGTGACATGTAATGACCCTGTCTATGCTTACTGGTCCAAGTATCTGTGTTGAAATGCACCCTGTCGCACACAGATTTTCTCAAGGAAGTGGTGATGTTGTGTGCGACATGCTGGTGTAGCGCGGGCATGCTTTTCTTGGAGAAGCAGTGGTGATTGGGCATGTGGTACTGGGGCACAGCGACAGACATAAGGTCTGTAAAATCCTGTGTGTCCACTACGCGTAAAGGCAGCATTTCGGTAGCCAACAGCTTACAGAGGGATAGAGTCAACCACTTAGCTTTGTCATGGGTCGCAGTAAGTGGCCTTTTATTTGACCACATCTGAGGGAAAGAGATCTGGCTGCTGTCTGTAGACGGTGTTGAGTAGGGTGTCCCTGGAAAAATGCAGGTTTGTGAGAAAAGTGCAGGCGGAGACATGATGTTGCCTTCATCTTGCCTTCAGATCTGTTCATCTTGTATCATTTTTAAAAAACACATCAAGCAAGGGTTACTCCAAGCGGAGTCTACCTTTTTTCCCAACATTGGGCACACAGACACCCCATCAGTGGCAGCACTTGTGCCCTAGTTGCAAACAGGATGTTTTGATTTGCATCAAGCACATTCCAAATCCACAAGCATTTACTCTCCCCAGGATGACACAGGGGTAGTAAATTCCTTCTGGATCCATGACTTGTTCATTTTGATGAACGTCAGTGTGTCCACATTGTCACTGGACAGACGCGTGCGCTTATCTGTCAGCACACACCCAGCAGCACTGAAGAAGACACGTTCAGAGACAACGCTGGCAGCTGTACACGACAAAATCTCCAAGGCGTAACTGGAGAGCTCTGTCAATTTTTCTAGATTTGAAGCCCAAAAGGAGCAAGGCTCCATTTGCAAAGTCATTGCATCGATGTTCATTTGGAGATACTCCTGTATCATCCTCTCCATCCGTTGACTATGTGTCAGACTTGTTGTCTCTGGTGGCCTTGCAAAGGAGGGTCTAAAAAAATTATGAAAATATTCCATAAAATTGCTGTTACCAGCACCAGATACGGTCCTACTGGTACGGGTAGACTGTTGAAGATGACGATGCCGTCCCATGTTTGTCAAGTTACAACTGGGAGAATCACTCCCTTCACCTGCACGGTTGTTTGGTGTAAAAGCCGAGCTAAGATCGAGTAACAGCTTATGCTGATACTCCAGCATACGTGCGTCCCTTTCTATGGGTGGAATTATGTCACAAAATTTGGACTTGTCCCGGGGATCTAATAGTGTGGCAAGCCAGTAGTCATCATCACTTCTAATTTTGACAATCCGAGGGTCATGTTGGAGGTAGTGCAACAAGAAGGCACTCATGTGTCTTGCGCAGCCATGCAGACCAAGTCCACGCTGTGTTTGTGGCATAGAGGTGCTAACCGTTCTTTCTTCCTCTGACATCTCCCCCCAACCTCTTTCAACTGAATTTTGACCAAGGTCTCCCTCATCCGCTGAGTCTTCCATGTCCATGGACAGTTCGTCCTCCATATCTTCATGTCCTCCTGCACCTTCCTCAACATCTCGCCTGCTACCATGCGCCCTTGTTGATCCCTGTCCCCCATGGTCCCATGCCTGCCGCGTTGGTGATGATGAACGTCTGGACCTTGGTGATGTTGTTGTGTCTTGCGCATATGAATCCTCCTGTAGTTCCTCCCCTTCCTGTTGTCCCACCCCCTGACTCCGAATAGTGTTTAGCGTGTGCTCCAGCATGTTAATGACTGTAATCGTCATGCTGATAATGGCATTGTCAGCGCTAAACATATTCGTCGCCATGTCGAAACTGTGCAGACCGGTGCATAGGTCCTTGATCTGAGATCACTCCATCAGGGTGATCTGCCCCACTTCTGCATCTCGTTGGCCCAGGCTATACATCATGACGTATTGCACCAGGGCTCGCCGGTGCTGCCACAGTCGCTGTAACATGTGGAGAGTTGAATTCCAGCGTGTCGCCACATCGCATTTCAGGCGATGAACCGGCAGGCCGAAAGACTTCTGGAGCGATGCAAGTCGCTCAGCTGCGGCGGTTGAACGGCGGAAGTGAGCACTGCAGACAGTTTACGTGCCCTGGTCAGAAGGCCATCTAGGCCGGGATAGTGTGTTAAAAATTGCTGGACAACGAGGTTCAACACGTGAGCCATACAAGGCACGTGTGTCACCTTGCCCAGGCGAAGGGCCGCACCCAGGTTTGCAGCATTGTCGCACACGGCCTTACCAGGCTGCAGGTTGAGTGGAGACAACCATTTATTAAACTCGGACCGCAGAGCTGACCACAACTCCTCAGCTGTGTGACTCTTATTCCCAAGACATGTCAAGCTAAAGACCGCCTGATGCCGTTGCGCTCTGCTGCCAGCATAGTAATGAGGGGTGCGTGATTCCTTCTGCGCAGTGAGAACGCTGGTGGCCTGACCAGGCAGGCTTGGGGCGGAGGTGGAGGACCCAGATGAGGTGGAGGATGCAGAAGCAGTGGCGGAACTTGGACAGACAGAGGATTGACACACAAGTCGTGGGGACGGCAAGACTTGTGCAGCAGACCCTTCACCATCTATCAACATAGTTACCCAGTGCCCAGTCAGCGACATGTAACGTCCCTGTCCATGCTTACTGGTCCAAGTATCGGTGGTGAAATGCACCCGTTCACACACAGAGTTTCTCAAGGAAGCGGTGATGTTGTGTGCGACATGCTGGTGTAGCGCGGGCACACCTTTCTTAGAGAAGTAGTGGCGACTAGGCATCTGGTACTGGGGCACAGCGACAGACATAAGGTCTCTAAAATCCTGTGTGTCAACTAGGCGGCAAGGCAGCATTTCGGTAGCCAACAGCTTACAGAGGGATAGAGTCAACCTCTTAGCTTTGTCATGGGTCGGAGGAAGTGGCCTTTTATTTGACCACATCTGAGGGACAGAGATCTGGCTGCTGTGTGTAGACGGTGTTGAGTAGGGTGTCCCTGGAAAAATGCAGGTTTGTGAGGAAAGTGCAGGCGGAGACATGATGTTGCCTTCATCCAACGTAGGTGCTATCGATGTCTGAGAGAGCTGTACACACTCACTTGTTTCCCCTTCCAAACCAACTGACGACCTACCAAGCAAACTGCCTGTTGCGGTTACAGTGGTGGAAGTTTTGCGTGGAAAAACAGGTGTGACAGCTGTCCCCACAGTCCTAGAAGATGAAGAGCGCGCGGATGCACTGGAAGGGGCGGGCGGTGGATGGTTCGCTCCGCTAGGCCGCATTGCAGCACAGTGAGCTTCCCACCGGGACCTATGATATTTATTCATGTGACGATTCATGGAAGAAGTTGTCAAACTGCTGAGGTTTTGACCTCTACTAAGAGAATCATGACAAATTTTACATATCACATGATTTGGGCGATCTTTTTCTATGTCAAAAAAGGAACAGGCTAGGCAAGGCTTAGAGGCCATGCGACCTGTTGATGCACCCCGAATAATGCTCATAGGCAGAGTGGTGGCTGAGGATGCAGTTGTAGACGTGCTACCAGTGCTCCGACTCTGTCCAGGAAGGCGCAAGGTAATTTCGTCGTCGGTTGCATCCTCCTCCACCGCCTCTGTTGACCTCCTCGAGTGCCTGACTGGGGGTTGACAGTAGGTGGGATCTAGAACTTCATCATCAATTGTTGTGTTTGCACTCCCCTCCCCCTCAGACCGAGCCTCTTCTTGCCCTGACCGAATATTTAAGTTGTCATCCCAATCGGGTATCTGCGTCTCATCTTCATCAGTATGTTCCTCATTGCCTATAACCACAGTTGTTGGAAAGGCAGCATTTTGGTAGCCAACAGTTTGCATTTTATGAAAGTCAACCTCCAAGCCATGTCATGCCCTTCTAAAAGCATGTATAACACAGCGAGGGGACTCCAACCACAGTCTCCCTCGTTTCCACTCACTGGGCCACACACACCCCACTTGACTGGCATCGGTTGAGCTCCCTTTTGAAAAAGAAAAAGATGCTTTGCATGAAGCACTCTCAAAAATACGCGTGCCTTTCCCGTCCCCTGGCTGACCCAGGGGAAGAAAAGTCCTCTGAGAGCCATGACTTGTTCATCTTGGTTCTTTTATAGACACAGCGAGGGGACTCCAACCACAGTCTCCCTCGTTGCCACTCACTGGGCCACACACACCCCACTTGACTGGCATCGGTTGAGCTCCCTTTTGAAAAAGAAAAAGATGCTTTGCATGAAGCACTCTCAAAAATACGCGTGCCTTTCCCGTCCCCTGGCTGACCCAGGGGAAGAAAAGTCCTCTGAGAGCCATGACTTGTTCATCTTGGTTCTTTTAGAGACACAGCAAGGGGACTCCAACCACAGTCTCCCTCGTTTCCACTCACTGGGCCACACACACCCCACTTGACTGGCATCGGTTGAGCTCCCTTTTGAAAAAGAAAAAGATGCTTTGCATGAAGCACTCTCAAAAATACGCGTGCCTTTCCCGTCCCCTGGCTGACCCAGGGGAAGAAAAGTCCTCTGAGAGCCATGACTTGTTCATCTTGGTTCTTTTAGAGACACAGCGAGGGGACTCCAACCACAGTCTCCCTCGTTTCCACTCACTGGGCCACACACACCCCACTTGACTGGCATCGGTTGAGCTCCCTTTTGAAAAAGAAAAAGATGCTTTGCATGAAGCACTCTCAAAAATACGCGTGCCTTTCCCGTCCCCTGGCTGACCCAGGGGAAGAAAAGTCCTCTGAGAGCCATGACTTGTTCATCTTGGTTCTTTTAGAGACACAGCGAGGGGACTCCAACCACAGTCTCCCTCGTTTCCACTCACTGGGCCACACACACCCCACTTGACTGGCATCGGTTGAGCTCCCTTTTGAAAAAGAAAAAGATGCTTTGCATGAAGCACTCTCAAAAATACGCGTGCCTTTCCCGTCCCCTGGCTGACCCAGGGGAAGAAAAGTCCTCTGAGAGCCATGACTTGTTCATCTTGGTTCTTTTAGAGACACAGCGAGGGGACTCCAACCACAGTCTCCCTCGTTTCCACTCACTGGGCCACACACACCCCACTTGACTGGCATCGGTTGAGCTCCCTTTTGAAAAAGAAAAAGATGCTTTGCATGAAGCACTCTCAAAAATACGCGTGCCTTTCCCGTCCCCTGGCTGACCCAGGGGAAGAAAAGTCCTCTGAGAGCCATGACTTGTTCATCTTGGTTCTTTTAGAGACACAGCGAGGGGACTCCAACCACAGTCTCCCTCGTTGCCACTCACTGGGCCACACACACCCCACTTGACTGGCATCGGTTGAGCTCCCTTTTGAAAAAGAAAAAGATGCTTTGCATGAAGCACTCTCAAAAATACGCGTGCCTTTCCCATCCCCTGGCTGACCCAGGGGAAGAAAAGTCCTCTGAGAGCCATGACTTGTTCATCTTGGTTCTTTTAGAGACACAGCGAGGGGACTCCAACCACAGTCTCCCTCGTTGCCACTCACTGGGCCACACACACCCCACTTGACTGGCATCGGTTGAGCTCCCTTTTGAAAAAGAAAAAGATGCTTTGCATGAAGCACTCTCAAAAATACGCGTGCCTTTCCCGTCCCCTGGCTGACCCAGGGGAAGAAAAGTCCTCTGAGAGCCATGACTTGTTCATCTTGGTTCTTTTAGAGACACATCGAGGGGACTCCAACCACAGTCTCCCTCGTTTCCACTCACTGGGCCACACACACCCCACTTGACTGGCATCGGTTGAGCTCCCTTTTGAAAAAGAAAAAGATGCTTTGCATGAAGCACTCTCAAAAATACGCGTGCCTTTCCCGTCCCCTGGCTGACCCAGGGGAAGAAAAGTCCTCTGAGAGCCATGACTTGTTCATCTTGGTTCTTTTAGAGACACAGCGAGGGGACTCCAACCACAGTCTCCCTCGTTTCCACTCACTGGGCCACACACACCCCACTTGACTGGCATCGGTTGAGCTCCCTTTTGAAAAAGAAAAAGATGCTTTGCATGAAGCACTCTCAAAAATACGCGTGCCTTTCCCGTCCCCTGGCTGACCCAGGGGAAGAAAAGTCCTCTGAGAGCCATGACTTGTTCATCTTGGTTCTTTTAGAGACACAGCGAGGGGACTCCAACCACAGTCTCCCTCGTTTCCACTCACTGGGCCACACACACCCCACTTGACTGGCATCGGTTGAGCTCCCTTTTGAAAAAGAAAAAGATGCTTTGCATGAAGCACTCTCAAAAATACGCGTGCCTTTCCCGTCCCCTGGCTGACCCAGGGGAAGAAAAGTCCTCTGAGAGCCATGACTTGTTCATCTTGGTTCTTTTAGAGACACAGCGAGGGGACTCCAACCACAGTCTCCCTCGTTGCCACTCACTGGGCCACACACACCCCACTTGACTGGCATCGGTTGAGCTCCCTTTTGAAAAAGAAAAAGATGCTTTGCATGAAGCACTCTCAAAAATACGCGTGCCTTTCCCGTCCCCTGGCTGACCCAGGGGAAGAAAAGTCCTCTGAGAGCCATGACTTGTTCATCTTGGTTCTTTTAGAGACACAGCGAGGGGACTCCAACCACAGTCTCCCTCGTTTCCACTCACTGGGCCACACACACCCCACTTGACTGGCATCGGTTGAGCTCCCTTTTGAAAAAGAAAAAGATGCTTTGCATGAAGCACTCTCAAAAATACGCGTGCCTTTCCCGTCCCCTGGCTGACCCAGGGGAAGAAAAGTCCTCTGAGAGCCATGACTTGTTCATCTTGGTTCTTTTAGAGACACAGCGAGGGGACTCCAACCACAGTCTCCCTCGTTTCCACTCACTGGGCCACACACACCCCACTTGACTGGCATCGGTTGAGCTCCCTTTTGAAAAAGAAAAAGATGCTTTGCATGAAGCACTCTCAAAAATACGCGTGCCTTTCCCGTCCCCTGGCTGACCCAGGGGAAGAAAAGTCCTCTGAGAGCCATGACTTGTTCATCTTGGTTCTTTTAGAGACACAGCGAGGGGACTCCAACCACAGTCTCCCTCGTTTCCACTCACTGGGCCACACACACCCCACTTGACTGGCATCGGTTGAGCTCCCTTTTGAAAAAGAAAAAGATGCTTTGCATGAAGCACTCTCAAAAATACGCGTGCCTTTCCCGTCCCCTGGCTGACCCAGGGGAAGAAAAGTCCTCTGAGAGCCATGACTTGTTCATCTTGGTTCTTTTAGAGACACAGCGAGGGGACTCCAACCACAGTCTCCCTCGTTGCCACTCACTGGGCCACACACACCCCACTTGACTGGCATCGGTTGAGCTCCCTTTTGAAAAAGAAAAAGATGCTTTGCATGAAGCACTCTCAAAAATACGCGTGCCTTTCCCGTCCCCTGGCTGACCCAGGGGAAGAAAAGTCCTCTGAGAGCCATGACTTGTTCATCTTGGTTCTTTTAGAGACACAGCGAGGGGACTCCAACCACAGTCTCCCTCGTTGCCACTCACTGGGCCACACACACCCCACTTGACTGGCATCGGTTGAGCTCCCTTTTGAAAAAGAAAAAGATGCTTTGCATGAAGCACTCTCAAAAATACGCGTGCCTTTCCCGTCCCCTGGCTGACCCAGGGGAAGAAAAGTCCTCTGAGAGCCATGACTTGTTCATCTTGGTTCTTTTAGAGACACAGCGAGGGGACTCCAACCACAGTCTCCCTCGTTGCCACTCACTGGGCCACACACACCCCACTTGACTGGCATCGGTTGAGCTCCCTTTTGAAAAAGAAAAAGATGCTTTGCATGAAGCACTCTCAAAAATACGCGTGCCTTTCCCGTCCCCTGGCTGACCCAGGGGAAGAAAAGTCCTCTGAGAGCCATGACTTGTTCATCTTGGTTCTTTTAGAGACACAGCGAGGGGACTCCAACCACAGTCTCCCTCGTTTCCACTCACTGGGCCACACACACCCCACTTGACTGGCATCGGTTGAGCTCCCTTTTGAAAAAGAAAAAGATGCTTTGCATGAAGCACTCTCAAAAATACGCGTGCCTTTCCCGTCCCCTGGCTGACCCAGGGGAAGAAAAGTCCTCTGAGAGCCATGACTTGTTCATCTTGGTTCTTTTAGAGACACAGCGAGGGGACTCCAACCACAGTCTCCCTCGTTTCCACTCACTGGGCCACACACACCCCACTTGACTGGCATCGGTTGAGCTCCCTTTTGAAAAAGAAAAAGATGCTTTGCATGAAGCACTCTCAAAAATACGCGTGCCTTTCCCGTCCCCTGGCTGACCCAGGGGAAGAAAAGTCCTCTGAGAGCCATGTCCACATTGTCAGTGGACAGACACGTGTGCTTATCTGCCAGCAGACCCACAGCAGCACTGAAGACAGGTTCCGAGAGAACGCTGGCTGCAGGACACGACAAGATCCCCAAGACGTACGTGGCGAGCTCAGGCAATTTATCAAGATTGGAAGCCAAGAATGAGCAGGGCTCAAGTTGCACATTAATGGAATCGATGTTTCCTTGCATATACTCATATATCTGTGTGTCCTCCTCTTTTTCCTTGTCCAGCTCTTTTGTTTTCGCATGAGTATATGTCCTTGTCACTTTCCCATGTGTTGTGAGTTGTTTGTGACCTTTTGGACACCTTTGAGGGTGTTTTCTAGGTGTTTTTCTGTGTTTGTGATTGCCTGCCATTGTTTCCTATGCAGTTCGAGTTCGGTTCGTCGAACGTTCGACGAACCGAACTCGAACGGGAGGTCCGTTCGGCGAACCAACCTCGAGCCGAACCGCGACCGGTTCGCTCATCTCTAATAATTACACAAAAAAAGTAGGGTCCCCCCAAATTGGATCACCAGCCAAGGTAAAGCGGACAGCTGTGGTCTGGTATTCTCAGGGTGGGGAGGTCCATAGTTATTGGGCCTTCACAGCCTAAACATAGCAGGCCGCAGGCACCAAAGACGTGGCGCATCCACTAGATGCGCCAATCCTGGCGCTTCACCCCAGCTCATCCCGTGCCCTGGTGCAGTGGCAAACGGGGTAATAAATCGGGTTGATACTAGCTGTAAGGTCACCTGACATCAAGCCCAGCAGTTTGTGATGTCATGGCGTCTATTAGATACCCAACATCATAAACTGTCAGTACTAACAAAAAAAAAATCGACAAAAGAAAATTATTTGAAAAAACAGTCCCCAAAACATTTCCTCTTTCACCAATTTATTGTAAGAAAAAAAATAAAGGGGTCCCACGACGACTCTGGAATATCTAGAATATGGGGGGGGAGACACTCAGGGAACGTATCCCCCATTTTCTAGGAGTGCAGACCCTTCATGTGAGGAGTGTGGTTGCAATGAATCTGCACTCACTCTCCCCGGGTCCACAGCAGCAGAGTCCATGTCGTAATGGTTGCTACCAAAGCTGCAAAGCCCTGCTCATGAGGTAAGGGCATGCCTAATCAGAAGAACTATTCTACATTTCCAAATATTGGTATTTGCTGATATTATTGCTATTCCACCTACTATATATTGGGGATAGGATCTTGGAGATGGAATACCCCTTTAAGTCCAGTTATCCAGCTGAATGAATACTTAACAACAGAGCTCGCTATTTAGATGTGTTTTCTTGTGGCGTATAACGGACTCTCATGTTTGGTAGTCGTTCAGCAGGGAAACTATAAAAGCAAATCCCTCCATTTGGAAATGTAGTATATAGCTCTCCTGATCAATTATGTTCCTTATCTCATGAGCAGGGCATTGCAGTAATAATAATAATTTATTCATTTATATAGCGTTATTAATTTCATAGCGCTGTATGTCTTTGGAGTGTGGGAGGAAACCGGAGTACCCGGAGGAAACCCACGCAAACATGGGGAGAACATACAAACTCCTTGCAGATGGTGTCCTTGGTGAGAATTGAACCCAGGACCTCAGCGCTGCAAGACTGCAGTGCTAACCACTGAGCCACCGTGCCGCCCATTTAGCTTACAGATGCATAACCACCACTCACTGTGTCTGAACACAGGAAGCTGAGCTGACAGCCGCTCTGTGCATGCGGCAGCGTCTATTGTGAAGGAGAGGGCCGTGGGGGGATCAACGCTGCACAGGTACCGTAGGACACCGGGGAACACCGGTGGGGTTATAGGGGGTGACCTGGCAGGGCCTGGGGAGGAGTTTTCTGTCACATGTGTCATGGCACATGCGACAGAAATCAGAGGAGTAGGGTGAATGCAGCCGGCGCGCTGCTGTGCGCGCGGCCTTTTTGACTTTCTGGGAGGGCATCAGGGGGCGGCACTTTGGCGACACCGGGGGACCGGAGGGGACCGGGGAGGAGATTTATCATGTTTGTTCATGCCAGATGGGAGATAAATATTTTTTTACCGGCGCTGTCATTTACTGTAACGTGATCATTGGTGTACGGTGTATACCTGTGATCACGTGAGCGGGGACCGGAAAAACCGTCCTGAATCATGATCTCCAGGGTATCAGCTAGCCCTGAAACCCCGGAGATTTTCTGATGCTGGAGGGCGTTATTCACTTATTTCTGCCTGCTGTTTATAAACGGCAGATCAGAATAATGCTACATTAACACGTCCGATCCATTTTTGCGGTCTGCAAAAAACAGTGGGTTTTTTTCACGGGTGCATCCGTGTGGCATTCGTTTACGTTCCGTAGACGGTCCGTATGTCATCTGTTTGTCATCCGTGTGCCTTCCGTTTTTTTTGTGTACTGCAAAAAAACTGAAGGAGGGTAAATGCATAAATTTACCCAGGATCCATAGCTTCATCCTACATGAGGCGGTCACATGTTCACTCCAGTGACATTTTCTACTGCTTTTCACAGCGTAGAGCGCTCTGGTGATTTTCTTGTGCTTGTGCACTTCATATCAGTCTTTTCTGTCATTATAATGGCAGAAAGACACATAATGTCCCACTCTCCTGCATTTTGTAATTTTGCACCCTTTGGTGCCTTTCATGTGGCACTAAGGGGTGCTTAACTTTGTATTTAGCCAAAAAAATGAAAAAAAAAAAATGACATAGGGTTCCCCCTATTTTTTTAGCCAGCTAGGGTAAAGCAGACGTCTGCAGCCTGCAGACCACAGCTGGCAACCTCACCTTGGCTGGTAATCCAAAACTGAGGGCACCCCACGCTGTTATTTTAAATTAAATAAATAATTAAAAAAAAAAAAAACACGTAGGGGTCCCCCCAAAATTGCATCACCAGCCAAGGTAAAGCAGACAGCTGGTGTCTGATATTCTCAGACTAGGGAGGTCCATGGTTATTGGACTCTCCCCAGCCTAAAAATAGCAGGCCGCAGCCGCCCCAGAAGTGGCGCATCCATTAGATGTGCCAATCCTGGTGCTTCGCCCCAGCTCATCCCGCGCCCTGGTGCGGTGGCAAACGGGGTAATATATGGGGTTAATACCAGATGTGTAGTGTCACCTGGCATCAAGCCCTGGGGTTGGTGAGGTCAGGCGTCTATCAGATACCCGACATCACCAACCCAGTCAGTAATAAAAAAAAATAGACGACAAACACATTTTTATTTGAAAAAAACACTCCCCAATACATTTCCTCTTTAACCAATTTATTAGAAAGAAAAACAAATCCAGGTCTGGTGTAATCCAAGGGGTTGCCATGACGATCCACACTGTCCCAGTCAATGAAGAGCAGGATGTTTCCCATTGGCTGGGAGAGCAGTGCAGTGACCTGAGCTAACATCAATGGGTCAGCCCAGGTCACTGCAGGGGATGACAAGTGCTCCTGTCAGCGAGGTACATTACCTGCGCTGATCTCCTGCACTGCTGACAGCACCTGTCACTGAGTTCAATGACCGCCGCCTTCACAGCCAAGTATCGCGAGCGGCCCGTGACGTCACCGCTAGTCAGTCTCAGGTCGGAAGCGAGAGAAGGTGATGTGACAAGCGGCGGCCATGGAGGACAGTGACAGCGCTGAGGTCGGGACTTCATCACCGCAGGTAAGCCGAGTGGGACCATGTGTGCAGAGTTCAGGTGGGCGGAGCCATGTGTGCTGGCGGCGGAGTGCGAAGTGGGTGGCGCTGAGGACGTCAGTGTCGTGGACTGCTTGGCTGGGGACAGGTGAGTGTGAGTGTGTGTGTGTATGTGTGTACATGCCGCGTGCAGGAGGGGGCGGAGTGAGCTGAGTGGGGAAGGGTGGGCTTCCTGCACGTAACTAGGATAAACATCGGGTTACTAACCAAAGCGCTTTGCTTGGATACCCGATGTTTATCTTGATTACCAGCTTCTGGCAGGCTGCCAGCGATGGCTCCTGCACACTGTAGCTGTAAAAAGCCCTGCTTTTTGCTGCTAGAACCGTTCTCGAACGTATCTAGAACTATCGAGCTTTAGCAAAAAGCTCGAGTTCTAGTTCGATCTAGAACAGCCCCCAAAATCACTCGAGCCGCGAACTGGAGAACCTCGAACCGCGCTCAACTCTACCTGTGACACCGAGTGTCATTCACTGTGCTCCAGTTCTTTTGCATGCAAGAATTGGAGCACAGATGTGGAGAAGATGGGAAATCTAAAGTGTTTTCTCTGCCATCCACATCTAGGGAGATTAGCTTCAATGCCATGTGCTGTAAACTTCTTGATCATGTTGCACACCATGGAGATGGACTTGTATCCTTGAGATTGTTGATATTTATCAACAATTTTGGTTCTCAAGTCCTCAGACAGTTCTCTTCTCCTATTTCTTTTCTCCATGCTTAGAGTGGCACATACCTTGTTTCAGATGTGATTTTCATGTTGCTGACACTTGTTACTTACCACAAGTGAGTTTGAATGAGCATTACATGCTGGTAACAAAGTTGTTTACCCACAGTTTTGTAAAGGTGCCAACAATATTCTTTGGCCCATTTTTAGGGTTGTGTGAAATTATGTCAACTTTACCTTTTTTCAGTTTTGTTTTTGTTGTTCCAATATACACAAAGGAAATAAACATGAGTATAATATAATGTGCAATTGCAATAATGTGCTAGGAGAAATACTTCATTTTATGGAAGAATTTCAAGGGTGTCAACACTTTTGGCTGTAACTCACAGGAAAGGAGTAAGGCATATCAATGCTCCTGTCAACACAATTTGTCATGCAGTTCTTTACTAGAGCTGGTTCTCTACTGTACTACTTATACACCGGTACAATACCTCCCTTACCACTTGATGGTACTGCTTAAGAAAAGAGACACAAGTCATCTCATGCAGATATTCCCCTTGTATCCTGCCCTGGATTTTTAAAGCACTAGAGCTGGAAATTGCTCTAGATAAAGGAAAGCTTAGATACAGCTTTACTTTTATTGCCGTGCAACTGACTAAGGAACCCAACAGTGTCAAAGTTTAAGCATACAATACAATTTTTTATTTATAGGAGTTTAGTCTTTTTTGTTCAAGAATATAAATTGTTCTAAGTTGTAATCGTTGCCCTGATCTTGAGTCTAATATTGATATAGTTTTATCACTCGAGATTCATATTCTTAGTTCTTTATACTAAACAAACACTCATTTTGAGGGTTTTACTTGAAGTAGCTTGTTTTACCATCCTTTTTTTATATTGGCCTTTTAGTCTACTCTGAAAAATAAATACATTTAATTATTTTAACCATTCATTGTAACCAAGATCCTCCATTACCTTGATCAGTTTTGTGGCTCTTCCTTTTCTAGCAAATGGGCATTTTTTCTATGAGATGGAGCCAAGAATGAAACTTCATATTCCTAATGTGGCTGCACTAATGCTTTGTAAAGTTGTAATATTACGTACCTGCCTTACGAGTCCATGGCTCTTTTGATATATGACAATATCCTGCTGGCCTTAGAAGCCGCTGATTGACATTGCCTGTTATCAGCTCATTACCTTCTTCAGTGGATCCAGCTATACAATGATATCGTAGTTGAATAAACATGACACAACCATCATCCTCTTGCATAATAGGAGACATATAGCTGTATTTTATTTTAACCCTTGATCTCGTAATAATAAAGTCCTAGTTATGTATCATAAAATATGAGTAAAGCTGGGCTCAAGTGCCTAAGGAGGAAGGTGCTTAAGGGAAAGAAAACGCTAAGTAATATATTGGATCCCAAGCACTCAAATAGGACACAGAGAATGAAATGCAAAAAAGTGTTATTTATTGGACTATTTGCAAAAAGGAAAACGCCACCACAATAGAGCAAAAGCCGACGTTTCGGCCTATGTTAGGCCTTTTTCAAGGTCTTTGCCTATGAGAAATAATAGAGAGTATTTTACACACCACAAAGTGTGAGAAAAAACAAAATGTTTCACAAACATATATATACATATATATATACACGCATATTTATATACAAGGTATTTACACGTACGTATGATGGCAAGGTGGATGAGACGAATTAGACGTCAAAGGACTGTACCATGTGGCGTTTATTTTGCAAGGGTACGTCACTGAATAGAATAAAGAGCAATTGATCAGCACCAAAGAAAAAGGGGAAAATGTCATAGTCATACAGTAACATACAACCAAGCGCCAATATGTTCATGTTAGATAGATATCCTAGGTCAAACCAGGAGGAGACACATGAATAGACAGTGAGTCATACTAATGTAAGGATACCATAGAGGGGGCTCTATGCATCAGGGCAACAGCAAATTGAGGCATTACAGAGTACTTGCATTGAGGTTACATTGGAGCATAAAGCGACTCAATATAGACAAGCATGCTATCATTGTCACATACCGGAGGCCAGGGAGGCCCAGAAGACAGGTGGAGGAAGAAAGAGGATGTCTGTGGAGAGAGAGGGTGAGGCAATGGTAAATACATGGAGGTGCCTGGAGAAGTAGATCAGCAGATGTGAGTTGGAGAGAGCAGAGCGCATCTAGTGCAAGTTACCTGGATAACACAAGGAGTGGGGACAGGGTCCCAGAGGTTTGTGATGAAGGCAGGAGGCATGTCAGGATGGTGTGTGGCGCGTATTTATAGGAGTTGTGTGCCACTTCCGGGTGTCTGGTACTGGGGCTACTGCGCCTGCGTGTGTGACGTTGGTGGTGGCGTAGGTACACAACAGCTCCTGCATGGAGCGTCATACTGAGGATGGGGACAATACTGATATGTTAGGAGGTGTGGGCGATGCCGAGTCACTATGTAATGTCTATCGCGCATGCGCGCGTGACGTCACTAATGGCGTGGGTGAGCAAATGCGCATGCGTGTAGCATCATACCTTAGGCACTATATCAGGGGGTGTGTGTTAGAGCTAGTATGCATGGAGGGGGCGTCATCTAGTGAGTGGGACCCGAGTACACAATGGGGGATAATGCAGATGTAGATAATGATAGTAGGAGGCGGGGTGGTATGGGATCCTCCCAATCATAGAGCGACATTAATAAAATGGTGTGTAAACATTGGGATGTGTATGGATATAGGGGTATGTTATGCAAACGTGAGAGCTATGGAGATGGCAGGATGAGGGGTGTGACTGATTGGGAAATGAGAGTCTCTGATGGGTCTATTGCTAATCAATGTGTGTGCAGGTCCTGTATGGGTCGAGGAGCATGGAAAAAAGGGGTTGGGGTTGGGTTTAGAGATTTTGTGTGAGGGAAAAGTAAAGGGACGAGGGAGAAGAGAGGAAGAAGAAGGTGGTCTGGACGTGATTGACATATGGTTGCGGGGGAGCAAATGGATGTGACAATGTAGTATATACAATAGAGACCATGGATTTAAAGTAAATGTGTAATGTTGAGACTAACCCAAGTACCTGGAAGAAAAAAAAGGGGGGGGGGAGAGGAGGGGGAGGGGGGTTGTTTAGAGATGGTACCTTATAGAAAGGTATTGCTCATGAGAAGGATGTGAGAGTGGAGTCCTGCCCGTGATGAAGGTGATCAATACGTCTGGAAGAGAAGATAACAATAAGTTAGAATTTGCATAAAAACATGGATATATGCATGGTAGTCTAAAAAGCATATACAGAATGACACAGGCCTTAGCCGCTATAAATTACGGATACTAAATAAAATAGTAGCTGAAAATTAATAATTGACTTCATATTCTCTGTTCATGCCCCAAGGTTCGAGAGTCTGTAATGTATGTATCCAGTAGGCCTCGCGGTCCCGGAGGATTTGAACACGGTTCCCACCTCTCCTGGGTAACGGAACGTGTTCCAAAACCTGATACCTAAGTTGGGATATTGAGTGACCCCTAGCGGTGAAGTGTGCTGGAATTGGAAGTGCAGTCTGACCACAGCGTATGGTAGATTTATGTTTACTAATGCGGTCTCGGATATGTTGGGTGGTCTCTCCAACATATCCGACACCGCAGGGACACTTGATCAGGTAAACCACAAAGTTAGTATCACAAGTATAGAAACCCTTGATAGGGTATTTTTGCCGGTTCGTGGATGTGTGAAATTCTCGCCTTTAGTGACATTAGAGCACTGAACACAAATGAGGCATGGGAATGTGCCCTTGCGTGGCGTGGAGAGGAAACTCTGTCTGTCTTTGGATATGGAGGAGCCAATGTCTGCTCGTACCAGGGTGTCCCTAATGTTGCGAGGCCGTTTGTTGCAAATTATTGGTGGATTTTGGAATTCTGCAACTCCAGGGTAGGCACTGCTAAGGATAGGCCAATGTCTTTTGATGACCTGACTGAAGGAAGGGGAGAAGGGGTGGTAAGTGTTGATGAATGGGATGCGCGGATTAGGTTTGGAATCTGAATCACGTGTCCGGGTAGTAGAGGTTGCAATATGGCGAGGGTAGTCTCTAGCCAGAAACTTTTTGCTCATTTCTTCATGTCGCAGTTGACGGACCGTGGGGTCAGAGACGATTCTGTCAACTCTACAGTGTTGGAAGATCGGTAAGGATTGTTTGATGTGTTTAGGGTGACAGCTACTATAAAAGGAGTAGGCTATTTTTATCAGTGGATTTGGTATAAATGTCCGTGAATAACCTACCATTGTAATCCTTGTTGACCAGGGTGTCAAGGAAGTTGATGGAATCTTTGTCGTATTGTAAGGTGAACGATATATTATGGGAAGCCGTATTGATACTGTGGAAGAACTCGGTAAGTGATTCTTCGTTGCCATTCCAGATGAAAAATACATCGTCTATGTATCTTTTCCACAAGGGGATATGAGTAGAGAAGAGAGGATGAGAGTAGATGAAATCTTCCTCAAATTTGGCCATGTATATGTTTGCGTAAGGGGGCGCTACGTTCGACCCCATAATGGTCCCCTTACGCTGTAAATAGAATGTGTCTTCAAACAAGAAGAAATTATTCTCCAAGATCACCCTCAGGGTATCCAAACAGAACTGTTTTTTGAGTCTGTCAAAATTGGTATATGTGTTGAGCTCCTTCCAACCTCCGAGGAATTACCACCCCATCGAGACTTACGTATCCTTGGTCACACGGGACATCGATAAAATTAAATCTGACATCGGACATGGACACATGCACCTGCGCCATAACATGACTAACGAGGAATCCAGAGCCCTTATCTCACTCAAGAACAATCCCCATCTGGTTATTAAACCAGCAGATAAAGGGGGCGCTATTGTTGTCCTTGACAAATCATACTACATATCTGAGATTAAAAATCAGCTCAGTGATACTTGTACCCCAATCCCACGGGACCCTACCACAACAATTAATTCAATTATTCGTGACCTTGTTGATTTTTATTCCAAAAATGCCACCATAGATAACAAATTGTCCGAATTCCTAATCAATAACCATCCAATCACACCCGTATTCTATACCCTTCCGAAAATCCATAAGAATCTCACCTCACCCCCTGGCCAACCGATTGTTGCTTCCACAGACTCCATCCTATCTCCCCTAGCTCGTACCCTGGAAAAAATACTCACTCCTCTCACTCCCAAGACTCATTCACATTTAAAAGATACCACCCATTTCTTGGAAATTATATCCAACACTAACTGCATTAGCAACAACTGCCTTCTGGTCACCATGGACGTTACCAGTCTATACACCAGCATTGACCATCAGGGGGGCCTCGAGGTAGTACAGTGGTTCCTCAACACATATACCAATTTTGACAGACTCAAAAAACAGTTCTGTTTGGATACCCTGAGGGTGATCTTGGAGAATAATTTCTTCTTGTTTGAAGACACATTCTATTTACAGCGTAAGGGGACCGCTATGGGGTCGAACGTAGCGCCCCTTTACGCAAACATATACATGGCCAAATTTGAGGAAGATTTCATCTACTCTCATCCTCTCTTCTCTACTCATATCCCCTTGTGGAAAAGATACATAGACGATGTATTTTTCATCTGGAATGGCAACGAAGAATCACTTACCGAGTTCTTCCACAGTATCAATACGGCTTCCCATAATATATTGTTCACCTTACAATACGACAAAGATTCCATCAACTTCCTTGACTCCCTGGTCAACAAGGATTACAATTGTAGGGTATTCACGGACAATTATACCAAACCCACCGATAAAAATAGCCTACTCCTTTATAGTAGCTGTCACCCTAAACACATCAAACAATCCTTACCGATCTCCCAACACTGTAGAGTTGACAGAATCATCTCTGACCCCACGGTCCGTCAACTGCGACATGAAGAAATGAGCAAAAAGTTTCTGGCTAGAGACTACCCTCGCCATATTGCAACCTCCACTACCCGGACACGTGATTCAGATTCCAAACCTAATCCGCGCATCCCATTCATCAACACTTACCACCCCTTCTCCCCTTCCTTCAGTCAGGTCATCAAAAGACATTGGCCTATCCTTAGCAGTGCCTACCCTGGAGTTGCAGAATTCCAAAATCCACCACTCATTTGCAACAAACGTCCTCGCAACATTAGGGACACCCTTGTACGAGCAGACATTGGCTCCTCCATATCCAAAGACAGACAGAGTTTCCTCTCCACGCCACGCAAGGGCACATTCCCATGCCTCCATTGTGTTCAGTGCTCTAATGTCACTAAAGGCGAGAATTTTCCACATCCACGAACTGGCAAAAAATACCCTATCAAAGGTTTCTATACTTGTGATACTAACTTTGTGGTTTACCTGATCAAGTGTCCCTGCGGTCTCGGATATGTTGGGGAGACCACCCAACATATCCGAGACCGCATTAGTAAACATAAATCTACCATACGCTGTGGTCAGACCGCACTTCCAATTCCAGCACACTTCACCACTAGGGGTCACTCAATATCCCAACTTAGGTATCAGGTTTTGGAACACGTTCCGTTACCCAGGAGAGGTGGGAACCGTGTTCAAATCCTCCGGGACCGCGAGGCCTACTGGATACATACATTACAGACTCTCGAACCTTGGGGCATGAACAGAGAATATGAAGTCAATTATTAATTTTCAGCTACTATTTTATTTAGTATTCGTAATTTATAGCGGCTAAGGCCTGTGTCGTTCTGTATACGCTTTTTAGACTACCATGCATATATCCATGCTTTTATGCAAATTCTAATTTATTGTTATCTTCTCTTCCAGAGGTATTGATCACCTTCATTACGGGCAGGACTCCACTCTCACATCCTTCTCATGAGCACCACCTTTCTATAAGGTACCATCTCTAAACAACCCCCCTCCCCCTCCTCTCCCCCCCCCCTTTTTTTCTTCCAGGTACTTGGGTTAGTCTCAACATTACACATTTACTTTAAATCCATGGTCTCTATTGTATATACTACATTGTCTCGACATTTGCACATCCATTTGCTCCCCCGCAACCATATGTCAATCACGTTCAGACCACCTTCTTCTTCCTCTCTTCTCCCTCTTCCCTTTACTTTTCCCTCACACACCATCTCTAAACCCAACCCCCCCCTTTTTTCCATGCTCCTCGACCCATACAGGACCTGTACACACATTGATTAGCAATAGACCCATCAGAGACTCTCATTTCCCAATCAGTCGCACCCCTCATCCTGCCGTCTCCATAGCTCTCACGTTTGCATAACATACCCCTATATCCATACACATCCCAATGTTTACACACCATTTTATTAATGTCGCTCTATGATTGGGAGGATCCCATACCACCCCGCCTCCTACTATCATTATCTACATCTGCATTATCCCCCATTGTGTACTCAGGTCCCACTCACTAGATGACGCCCCCTCCATGCATACTAGCTCTAACACACACCCCCTGATACAGTGCCTAAGCTATGACGCTCCACGCATGCACATTTGCTCACCCACACCATTAGTGACGTCACGCGCGCATGCGCGATAGACGTTACATAGTGACTCGGCATCGCTAACACCTCCTAACATATCAGTATTGTCCCCGCCCTCAGTATGACACTCCACGCAGGTGCTGTTGTGTACCCACGCCACCACCAACGTCACACACGCAGGCGCAGTAGCCCCAGTACCAGACACCCGGAAGTGGCACACAACTCCTATAAATACGCACCACACACCATCCTGACATGTCTCCTGCCTTCATCACAGACCTCTGGGACCCTGTCCCCACTCATTGTTTTATCCAGGTAACTTGCACTAGATGCGCTCTGCTCTCTCCAGCTCACATCTGCTGATCTACTCCTCCAGGCACCTCCATGTATTTACCATTGCCTCACCCTCTCTCTCCACAGGCATCCTCTTTCTTCCTCCACCTGTCTTCTGGACCTCCCTGGCCTCCGGTATGTGACAATGATAGCATGCTTGTCTTTATTGAGTCGCATTTAGCTCCAATGTAACCTCAATGCAAGTACTCTGTAATGCCTCAATTTGCTGTTGCTCTGATGCATAGAGCCCCCTCTATGGTATCCTTACATTAGTATGACTCACTGTCTATTCATGTGTCTCCTCCTGGTTTGACCTAGGATATCTATCTAACATGAACATATTGGCGCTTGGTTGTATGTTACTGTATGACTATGACATTTTCCCCTTTTTTTGGTGCTGATCAATTGCTCTTTATTCTATTCAGTGACGTACCCTTGCAAAATAAACGCCACATGGTAGTCCTTTGACGTCTAATTCATCTCATCCACCTTGCCATCATACGTACGTGTAAATACCTTGTATATAAATATGCGTGTATATATATATGTATATATATGTTTGTGAAACATTTTGTTTTTTTCTGACACTTTGTGGTGTGTAAAATACTCTCTATTATTTCTCATAGGCAAAGACCTTGAAAAAGGCCTAACATAGGCCGAAACATCGGCTTTTGCTCTATTGTGGTGGCGTTTTCCTTTTTGCAAATAGTCCAATAAATAACACTTTTTTTGCATTTCATTCTCTGTGTCCTATTTGAGTGCTTGGGATCCAATATATTACCTAGTTATGTATCATATCAGTGAAATTAACTGGTTGCTTTATGTCCCAAAAGGAGACCCACAATGATCAACTCATAAGACAACTCATCAAAGTTTCAGATAAACCATTGTAAACTATAGAATTTGTATGTCAAGCAAAAATTTTATAATGGCATGCATCTGAATAGTTTATTTTGGTTAGGATGCACATTTTTAACTTTTGCAATACATAAGATTTTATTTTAGGATGTTCTCTACATCAGCCTTTATTTCCTTTGTCAGCTTCTGCCAGATGATTTTAATCATCTTGCATAAGCATAAGCAAATAATTGTACCAAGAAAGCTAAAGCATTCTTTAAAGATGAATAAGAAAACCTTTGCATCATAAAGTCTTCTATTTCAAAGGGCAGATTATAAGCAGCTACTGGCAGCTCCATTTAATATAAAGAGAGCATTTACAAATGTTGATTTTGTCACCTTTTTCTTTAGTTTTCTCAATAATGCATTTCTGGCATAGTTTTCTGGTACATGTACACAAATGTGGATCCTACATGAGTTAGAAGGGCAGCAGCCATGACCGAGGTGCACATCAGCTGTACCCCGCAACGCTAGGGTAAAATGGAGGTCTTAGCTAGGTTTGTGCTGCTGTTATCTTGGTGATATGCTTCAGCAGACCACATGCTGCTGTCTGTAAGAGCAGGACAAGAAGGAAAAGAGATCAACAAGGGAAACCAGAGTCCCAAAATAAATAGAAACATTTCTGTACTGAGCAACGTGATGAGAAGCATATACACCAGATAACAGGCAGAACAATTAATTCTTTAATGACCGCGGGCAGTAAAGTTACATCCTAACGGTCATAGTATTAAGGATCCACGCACATTTCAACTGATCTATACAGCTGACATGTGTGCCAAGAAGGTACGAGTGGAATCGCTATCCACCCATTCCTGTCAACCCCTTAAATGGCGCTGCCAAGAAGTGACAGCGCTACATTAACGGCAATCGCAGTAGATCTGTACTCACAGACCGATACCAGAAGTCACATGACGTGATCATGTGGATCCGGTCATTGTCATGGTAGCACAGGGGCATGTGATGACTCCTGTAGCTATGATGACTAAGGTCCTGTAAAAAGCAGCTGAGTACTGCAGCTTACAAGAGATGATCAGTTCTCCCGATCTGAGCGGTGCTACTCTGATCGGGAAAAATGAATGCGCGATCAGACTGCTGATCCATATAGCCCCCTAGGGGTACTAGTAAAATGAAAAAAAAAGTTTAAAAAAAGTTTTAAAAAATTAAAAAAATAAAAAAACCTAAAAGTTAAAATCACCCCTTATTCGCCCCATTGAAAATTAAAGGGTTAAAAAAATAAATATACACATTTTTGATATCGCCACGTTCAGAAATGCCAGATCTATCAAAATATAAAATCAATTAATCTGATCGGTAAACGGCGTAGCGGCAAAAAATTTCCAAACACCAAAATTATGTTTTTTTGTCACTGCATATTTTACACAAAATGAAATATCAGGAGATTAGACATAGCATGAGCACAAAAATGGTTCTGTTAAAAACATCAGCATCAGCCCAAGAAATAAGCCATAACTGAGCTAAATATCCCAAAAAATGAAAACGCTACGGGTTGCGGTAAATGGCGCAAAACGTACACCACTTTTTTGGACAAACTTCTGATTTTTTTAACCCCTTAGATAAAAGTGAACCTATACATATTTAGTGTCTACAAACTCGCACCAACCTGAGGCATCATATCAACACATCAGTTTTACCATATAGTGAACACAGTGAATAAAATATCTCAAAAACTATTGTGCCATCGCACTTTTTTTGCAATATTTCCACATTTGGATTTTTTTTTTGCCATTTTCCAGTACACTATATGGTAAAACTTATAGTTTTGTTTTAAAACACAGCTCGTTCTGCAGAAAATAAGCTTTCACATGACCAGATTGACTGAAAAATAAAAAAGTTGCGTCTCTTTGAAGAATGGCAAAAAAGACCCCCCGGAAAGCACAAAATCAGACGGTCCTGAAGGGGTTAAAAAATACCTCTTCACAATCCAAAGGCAGGAACACTATGCATGGCAGCATATTACCTCCAGTACATGTTGTTTCCGTCCAGCAAAGAATAATGGGAAACTCTATATTACCTTGTGAGGACCAAGTGGGTTGAGGTGTGTTGTTACAGCTTCTCAAAGGTAGTCACAGTTCCAGATTGCTTAGTGAGGATATTCTAGGCCATGGGTCTCAAACTCAGCTGGGTATATGGGCCGCACATACAAAAAAGATTATTTGGGGGTCGCATTCTTTCCAGGGCCAAGTGACATTTTAGTGATACCATGTATTTTCTTCTATTTACCTTTGGATCACTTTTTGTAAACAATTTTTGCTTGTTTATTAAAACAAACCTGCTCTTTTTTGTTACGTTTATACTGTATGTAAAAAAGCATTTTTAATGGTAAAAAAATTATTTTCTCTTTCTTGCGCCCAGTAGTAATGTGCCCATACTTGTGCCTAGTAGTAATGTACCCATCCTTGTGCCTTGTAGTTATGTGACAATCTTTGTGCCCAGTAGTAATGTGCCCAGTAGCATTTTGCCCATCCTTGTAGCATTGTGCCCATCCTTGTAGCATTGTGCCCATACTGTAGCATTGTGCCCATTCTTGTAGTATTGTGCCCATCCTTGTAGCATTGTGCCCATTTTTGTAGCATTGTGCCCATCATTGTAACATTGTGCCCATCCTTGTAAAATTATGCCCATCCTTGTAAAATTATGCCCATCCTTGTAGCATTGTGCCCATCCTTGTAACATTAGGCCCATCCTTGTAACATTGGGCCCATCCTTGTAACATTGGGCCCATCCTTCTAGCATTGTGTAAATCCTTGTAGCATTGTGGTCATCCTTGTAACATTGTGCCCAAGTAATAATGTCTCCATTCCTCATCCTAGTTCTCTCTTATGCCGTTCTAGAAATACACAAAAAAAAGGCCTTCTCACCTTTCCTCCATTCCCTGTTTTCTCTTAACTGCTTGTTGTGGCCTGCAGACCCATAGACCTGTGACGATCGTGTTACTACGCAGGAGGCCGGCACCGGCAGGGCTTTACTATACTTGATTAACTTGTGGCGCAGAGCGCGCTAGGAGCTCTCTGCAATCTACTATTCACAGGCAAGCAAGTAAGTTCATACAGTGATGTTACCTGCTTGACATTGGTATCAGTGGCGTAGCTAGAGTTCGATGGGCCCCAATGCAAAATTAGGAACGGGGCCCCCTCTTAGGATACAGGATTATTACGCTGACACTTGGCTCTTTCCCTCAGCTACCAGCTTTCCCATGCTCTGATATCCCTTTTTCCCTCAGTATCCAGCTTTCCATGTTCTGATATCTATCTTGTTCTCAGCACCTAGGTTTCCAATGCTCATACAACTTTCCCTCAGCACCCAGCTTGCCCTTGATATCAGAGCACGGGAAAGCTGAGTGGCTGAGAGAAAGATGTATAGCAAAACATGGGAAAGTTGAGTGCAAAAAGAAAGATGTATAGCACAACATGGGAAAGTTGAGTGCAAAAAGAAAGATGTATAGCACAACATGGATGGGTGACCCAGCACTCAGCATCAGCTGGGCGCTGAGGACAAGATAGATATCAGAATATATGAAATCTGGGTTCTGAGGGATATCAGAGCATGGGAAAGCTGGGTGCTGAGGGAAAGAGCCTCTTTCCCTCAGCACCTAGCTTTCCCATCCCATGCTTGTATTTTTGTCCCCCATACTGGCATATAGCCTTATCCATCTTTTTTTTTTCTGTACATTATATTTGTGCTATAAATAACAGTATAGATTTATGCATGTTGCATCTAAAAATGATAGTTTTTTTTTAATGGTACATGAGTTTTGGTAGTTTCAAGAAGGTTATTGGCCCTTTTAGTATTAATTCTGCATTTTTAGTGTCTGAATTTTAAAAATGACACACGTGTACACAAATACAGACAAATACACTAGATTTTTATATACTGTATATGTGAGCATTTTGTACACACTGTATATCCAAAGAAATAAGAAGGTTGGATGTCTGATAGCAAACCATGAAGATGAGGATTGTGAGCCACCATCACAAGACAGCGTTGAGGCATATCATCAGTTACAGGGCTGTGGGAGAGGGGGCAGGACAGTGCAGCTGTGGGGGAGGGGGCAGGAGAGTGTAGCTGTGAGAGGCAAATAGGAGGATAGAAGAGGATAGTGGTGGAGGGGGGCATGGGAGTGCAGCTGTGGGGGAGGGGGGCCGGATAGTGCAGCTGTGGAGGAGGGGAGCAGGATGGTGCAGCTGTGGGGGAGGGGTTCAGGAGAGTGCAGCTGTGGGGGAGGGGGGCAGAATTGTGCAGTTGTGGAGGAGGGGGTAGGATAGTGCAGCTGTGGGGGAGGGGACTGGATAGTGCAAGTAGGGGGGCAGAAGAGTGCAGAAGTGTGAGGCAAATAGGCGTATAGAAGAGGGCAGTGGGGCTGGAGTCATCATTCAGTGTGCTCCAGTACTCACTTCAGGTCACATTGTGTTTCTCTGGAGCCTCCTGCTACTGCTGACTACAGAGCAATGGCAGTGCAGGAGAGAGGGATACAAACTCCTCAGAAGTTTCTCATTTCTGCAGCACTCCCTGCACAGGGCTGAGACTCCACAGCAGCTCCGTGCCAGTGGGGGGGCTTACTCTGGGTAGGCGGTGCTTACTCCTGCGAGGCTCCGGAGCAGTGAGTTTAGGTAGGGGATGGCTATGCTCAGCATTTCTCCCCTCTTCTGATGAATAAAGCATGCAGAATTTGCGCTGTGTGCTGGAGGAGAGACTGTCAGGGGCCTAGTGGGGGATCCATCGCCCAGCAGATGCTCAAAGCCAGCGGCCGGTGATCACTGTGACCATAATCCTGCCCACCTCTCAGCATTGGATTCAGTGAACAGAGAATAATAGAGATAGGTGATAATGCCGCGCCAAAGATCACTTCTGGAACCGTAAGATTAACGTATCTTTATTGGCATAGGTCTACGCGTTTCAGGAGCACCGCTCCCTTCCTCAGGACCGTGAAGAACCAAGAGACATCAAATCTAAAATGGTGTCTACTGACATACATTAAATAGCCCCATTGACGTCATAAGGACCATCCCTCATGAAAAAAAACGAGCGGGAAGAGCACGTTGCATTAAACCATGACGTTTTACAAGCATTTGCATATACAAAATAATGAACACTGTGTACAAAATCATATGAAGAACATGAACTACATCTACTGACAATAAACATGTGAAGAAATGATTAAAACATCTTACAAACATTTGCAGATCCAGAATGTATGTGTAAAAAATGTATTGAGAAATTAAGCCAAAAAATCCACAGGTATGAGCCAAATAAAGCAAAAGTGTGATGTACAAATCAAATAAATGTGTGTTAAATTTATTGATGATCCCCACCACTCATGAATCTAGAGGCTAGAACCCCCTCATCTTTGCAAAAAACAGAACATCAAAGACACCAGAGAGATCCATTGTAGCCACTGCGGCATGTGTGAGAAGTTTATTACAGACCCAGTGATAAGCTGCTACCAGCGGGTAAAAGTATGTGGATGGGGCTAAGATTACCCATAAAGGGCTGTGAGAAAAGCCGGTGCGTGTAAACTATGGTGGCAGCAGAGGGAGCGGTAAGTGAAAAAGCTGCAGACATTCCCCCCACTGACTGCAGTTCACAAAAGTTCAGTAGCGTGGGAAAAAATGGTACCGCGCCTGCGCCAAGAAGCTGGCAGGTCAAAGAAGTTCAGAACCGTGGGAAAATAACCCAGAGCGCATGCGTCCCTTCCAAATCAAGAACCCAGTATCGGTGCTATTATACTGAAGCTCACATACGGCTAAGAAGGGTGTGGAATAAAGTGAAAAGCAAAAAATATATTAACAGACCATGATGTCCCACATCAAGCCTGTATTGGTGGGCAAGAACCAATAGGCTCGAAAAAATTGTGTGTTTGCGGCTACCCTGCTGAATCAGACCACGGACGAAACCACTAGTCCAGGGAGCCAGAACTTAAAATAATCGTACACATCCCGTCCCCGAGGACTAAAACCATACACATATAAAAAAAGTATTCAGTAACACAGGTCATGAATATATCAATACGAGGACATAGAATACATAGAAATAAAAATATATATTAGAAGTTAAAAATAGCCTATGTAATGTCAATCATAAATACCTAAAACCAGATAGGGAATGTATAAGAAAATATAAAAATATATATAGTATAAATATACAATAAAAGGGGGGGTTTAATATTTAATAAAAAATGCATATAAATATAAAACCACATAATGCACCCCAATCAATGAAACAAATCTGTAATCTCATTAAGCCCCCGAGGTTTGAGAGTGTTAAGTCTATATATCCAGAATGTCTCTTTTTTATTAAGTACCCCTAATCTGTCAGGAACGTGTGGAGGTATTTGTTCAATGGGGGTCACTTTAAGTCTTATTTTCTTCCCATGTACTAGAGTGGCGTGCCGTGACAGACCATGGAGCATAAAACCCACCTTAATATTGTGTCTGTGGGAGTTTATACGATTGTGTAATGATTGTATCGTCCTCCCTATATAACGTTTTCCACAGTCACATTCGATTAAATAAATAACAAAGTCAGACTGGCAGGTAAGGCGCCCCTTTATCATACAGTCTGTGTCGCCCGGGGTAGGGCCAAAGAAAACCCTTCCATGCTGAATATTGCTGCAACACATACAATTCTTAGTACAACATCTATAAGCTCCTATATTTTTGTTATTAGTGGCTGGACAGAACTGATTTTTTAATCTACTGGGGGCCAATTGATTCCTCAGATTAGAAGCTCTGCGGAACGTAATCCCTGGGTGTAAAGGCAATACTTCTTTAAGATAGGGATCATTAAGTAATACGGACCAGTGTTTCTTTAGGATCCTCCTAATCAACTCACCATCACAACTAAAAGTAGTGAGAAAATTTGCAGTAAATGTGTCATTATACTGGTCATCCCTTTTTTGCAGGGAACCTATTTTACTGATCAGATCAGTCTGTCTAAGATCCTTATTAACCCGATAGGCTCTCTTAATTGTGGCCAAAGGATATTTCTTTTCCAGAAACCTCTCTCTCAAAATGGAAGCTTGATTCCTAAAATCCTTATCCAAAGTGCAATTTCTTCTAATCCTTTGATATTGATTATAGGGTATATTCCGTAGCCATTTATCAAAGTGATTGCTAGTAAAATTAATATAACCATTAGTATCCACTTTTTAAAAAAATGTCTTAGTGAAGATGGCATCATTATTATGCGTAATGGACAAGTCAAGAAAATCAATAGAAATACGATCTACCGTGGGTGAGAAATTCAAGCCCCAGGAATTATTTCCTATATCCTCCAAAAACAGTGAATAATTATTATCCACGTCATCCCAAATGATGAATAAATCATCTATGTATCTTTTGTAGATGATCACATGTTTGTAAAATTTAGAAGAATATATATAATGCAACTCAAAAAGCCCCATCACCAGATTTGCAAAGGTGGGTGCAGCTTTTGAGCCCATCGCTACTCCACAACACTGGCGGTATATAAGATCTTGGAAAGTAAAGAAGTTATTTTCTAAAATAAACGACATGCTGTTGAGTAGAAAATCCTTCTGCATTGTTGGCAGACGTTCATCAATATCTAAAAATTGCTTAAAGCATTCCAATCCTAAATGATGTGAGATATTCGTGTACAATGATGCGATATCCAAAGTAATGAAAAGGAAAGAATCCTTCCAAACAATATCTTTCAGGATCTCTATGAGGTGAGGGGAGTCCCTGAGGTAGCTCCTCAGATTAGTAACATGTAACCTCATCGTGTAATCGACATATGCTGATAAATTCTCCGTAAGGGATCCTATTCCCGAAATAATGGGTCTGCCTGGGGGGTTGGATAAGCATTTATGAATCTTAGGGAGGTGATAATAAAATGCCATTGTAGGATTCCTTCTTTCCAGAAATTTATACTCATTTTTGTTAAGAATCCCATTATCTGATGCCTTTTTAATAAGTGTATGGTATTCTGTGATGGAGTCATGGTACTCATTAATATCAACAATTTTATAATGTACAGTGTTGGAAAGCATTCTCATTGCTTCCTTAATATAGCTGTCTCTATCTTGTATTACAATCCCCCCGCCTTTATCAGCACTACGAATGATGAGGTTACAATTATTCTTTAGGGAAAGGAGGGCCTCTTTCTCTTCCCTAGTCATATTGTTCCTGGGTGGGTTTGTATTTTTATTTTTAATAAGCGACTTGAAATCCTCCAGGACTAAGTCACTGAAGGTCCGCACATGGTGTCCGGCGCTATGTGTAGGGTAGAAGTTAGATTTTAATTTAAACTCTGTATGAAAGAAATCATCCGATGCCACATCTTTATTGGCAGGGATGAATTTGTTAATTTGAAAATGCCTGGTAAGGGTAAGTTTTCTAACAAATTTCTGAAAATCAAGAAATAACTCGAAATCATTAGAGGATCTTGCTGGGCAAAACGAGAGCCCTTTCTTTAATAACCTGATCTCGTTCTTAGAGAGGGTGTAGCTGGACAAATTAAAAATGCCACTGGTATCCTCAGTATCTAAATGCTTTTTTTCCCTTTTTTGTTGGAGCTTGTGTCCAGCTCTATTGCCCCTATAACGCTTTTTCTTTCCCCCCCCTGGGGGTGAGGAAATTCGTTATAGGGACCTGGACATTCCTTGCCAGGGGCAAAAAAGGAACACAGGAATTATTCTCAAGAGTATTGTCAATAGTAATCGTCCCTAAATCAGAAGAAACCGTTGGTGTGGCTAAAGGGGGTACGGAATCATTGGTTTCTTCAGAATCTGATGAACCAGGTAGAGGTATATATTCCTCATGTATTGAAATTCCCATGAGATCGATAAAATCATCATCAGGAAGATCATTAGTGGTAGTGGGAGTATTGTATGTTTCAAGTGTCAACTGGGAATCTCTATTTTTGCGTATTTTTTCAATCTGAGATTTCAGAGCCTCTAATTGCTTCCTGGTTTCCTCAAAATCCAATGAGGGTTTCTTGGAGACCAGAGGTAGAGGGATATGTTCACTGGACAACATCTCCATCAGACAAGCCGTAGACGGAGCTGGGATTTCACTGAACACCTCATCTGTAGTGTTCACCGCAGATGGGGGTAGGGATGGAGAGATCACCTGCGGCTGGATAGCAGGAGTATCTTTGGGAGGATCCCTCGTATCATCACCTCTTAATGAGGGGCCAATGTGCTTTTTGTGAAACTTAGTGTTCACAAAACTCCTGTAACTACCACGAGATCTAGGTCGCTGATTGCGAGGGTTTCTGGGCGGATCAGTAACAACTGGCTCCAGAATCCTATTAGGGATCATATCCGATCTATCACGTTGGAGTTTCTTTGATTTACGAAAAATCATATCCTGCTCCAACTGGATTAATTTCGTATTAACGTCTGAGTTCAGGATTTTATATTCTGGATGTAGATCAAACCTGTTCAATTCCTTATAGAGTTCAGTAATATTATTGGAAGTAATAGTAGCAATAGTGTTACGTTTTCATTCCACACCCTTCTTAGCCGTATGTGAGCTTCTGTATAATAGCACCGATACTGGGTTCTTGATTTGGAAGGGACGCATGCGCTCTGGGTTATTTTCCCACGGTTCTGAACTTCTTTGACCTGCCAGCTTCTTGGCGCAGGCGCGGTGCCATTTTTTCCCACGCTACTGAACTTTTGTGAACTGCAGTCAGTGGGGGAATGTCTGCAGCTTTTTCACTTACCGCTCCCTCTGCTGCCACCATAGTTTACACGCACCGGCTTTTCTCACAGCCCTTTATGGGTTATCTTAGCCCCATCCACATACTTTTACCCGCTGGTAGCAGCTTATCACTGGGTCTGTAATAAACTTCTCACACATGCCGCGGTGGCTACAATGGATCTCTCTGGTGTCTTTGATGTTCTGTTTTTTGCAAAGATGAGGGGGTTCTAGCCCCTAGATTCATGAGTGGTGGGGATCATCAATAAATTTAACACACATTTATTTGATTTGTACATCACACTTTTGCTTTATTTGGCTCATACCTGTGGATTTTTTGGCTTAATTTCTCAATACATTTTTTACACATACATTCTGGATCTGCAAATGTTTGTAAGATGTTTTAATCATTTCTTCACATGTTTATTGTCAGTAGATGTAGTTCGTGTTCTTCATATGATTTTGTACACAGTGCTCATTATTTTGTATATGCAAATGCTTGTAAGACGTCATGGTTTAATGCAACGTGCTCTTCCCGCTCGTTTTTTTTCATGAGGGATGGTCCTTATGACGTCAATGGGGCTATTTAATGTATGTCAGTAGACACCATTTTAGATTTGATGTCTCTTGGTTCTTCACGGTCCTGAGGAAGGGAGCGGTGCTCCTGAAACGCGTAGACCTATGCCAATAAAGATACGTTAATCTTACGGTTCCAGAAGTGATCTTTGGCGCGGCATTATCACCTATCTCTATTATTCTCTGTTATCTGCCATCGGGTGGCTGCAGCCTGGATCAATACATTACATGCGATTAAAGGGGTTGTGAATTGCACAACTTTATCTGGTGAGTATTCACTCCCCCCTCCTCACCCCATATTATTGGGGTAATACCCTATCTGCGCTTCTTTTTCCACAGCTCTGTACATTGGTTTATTGGATCTGGCTGGACCTGATTCCTTTTATCGGTGGATTTAGCTGCAGGGGGTGATTTCCTTCAGGACATGGACTATTTTAACAATCGGCTCTCATCGAGGGAGAAACTTATTCTACAAACTGTAGGTACTCCTGATACTCAGGACTTTGACTATGATTTACCTAATATCTACTCGGAGGAGGACACCAGCACCATGAAAAAACTTTTTTTTACGGTTGGAAGATCTGTTGAAAGAGGAACTACGATGTGGGCTTGATGCCCGGTTCCTACAGATCTATATGGAAGAAAAACTTTGTCCTAGAGGTCTTAGGATCAAACATGATTCTCCTTTCCCTGCAGATCCTATTTTCTCTAGTGAATGGAATGACATTTTATCCAGATGCATGCAGGGAATGTTACAATGTTTATATAAAAAACGTAACACTATTGCTACTATTACTTCCAATGATATTACTGAACTCTGTAAGGAATTGAACAGGTTTGATCTACATCCAGAATATAAAATCCTGAACTCAGACGTTAATACGAAATTAATCCAGTTGGAGCAGGATATGATTTTTCGTAAATCAAAGAAACTCCAACGTGATAGATCGGATATGATCCCTAATAGGATTCTGGAGCCAGTTGTTACTGATCCGCCCAGAAACCCTCGCAATCAGCGACCTAGATCTCGTGGTAGTTACAGGAGTTTTGTGAACACTAAGTTTCACAAAAAGCACATTGGCCCCTCATTAAGAGGTGATGATACGAGGGATCCTCCCAAAGATACTCCTGCTATCCAGCCGCAGGTGATCTCTCCATCCCCACCCCCATCTGCGGTGAACACTACAGATGAGGTGTTCAGTGAAATCCCAGCTCCGTCTACGGCTTGTCTGATGGAGATGTTGTCCAGTGAACATATCCCTCTACCTCTGGTCTCCAAGAAACCCTCATTGGATTTTGAGGAAACCAGGAAGCAATTAGAGGCTCTGAAATCTCAGATTGAAAAAATACGCAAAAATAGAGATTCCCAGTTGACACTTGAAACATACAATACTCCCACTACCACTAATGATCTTCCTGATGATGATTTTATCGATCTCATGGGAATTTCAATACATGAGGAATATATACCTCTACCTGGTTCATCAGATTCTGAAGAAACCAATGATTCCGTACCCCCTTTAGCCACACCAACGGTTTCTTCTGATTTAGGGACGATTACTATTGACAATACTCTTGAGAATAATTCCTGTGTTCCTTTTTTGCCCCTGGCAAGGAATGTCCAGGTCCCTATAACGAATTTCCTCACCCCCAGGGGGGGGGAAAGAAAAAGCGTTATAGGGGCAATAGAGCTGGACACAAGCTCCAACAAAAAAGGGAAAAAAAGCATTTAGATACTGAGGATACCAGTGGCATTTTTAATTTGTCCAGCTACACCCTCTCTAAGAACGAGATCAGGTTATTAAAGAAAGGGCTCTCGTTTTGCCCAGCAAGATCCTCTAATGATTTCGAGTTATTTCTTGATTTTCAGAAATTTGTTAGAAAACTTACCCTTACCAGGCATTTTCAAATTAACAAATTCATCCCTGCCAATAAAGATGTGGCATCGGATGATTTCTTTCATACAGAGTATAAATTAAAATCTAACTTCTACCCTACACATAGCGCCGGACACCATGTGCGGACCTTCAGTGACTTAGTCCTGGAGGATTTCAAGTCGCTTATTAAAAATAAAAATACAAACCCACCCAGGAACAATATGACTAGGGAAGAGAAAGAGGCCCTCCTTTCCCTAAAGAATAATTGTAACCTCATCATTCGTAGTGCTGATAAAGGCGGGGGGATTGTAATACAAGATAGAGACAGCTATATTAAGGAAGCAATGAGAATGCTTTCCAACACTGTACATTATAAAATTGTTGATATTAATGAGTACCATGACTCCATCACAGAATACCATACACTTATTAAAAAGGCATCAGATAATGGGATTCTTAACAAAAATGAGTATAAATTTCTGGAAAGAAGGAATCCTACAATGGCATTTTATTATCACCTCCCTAAGATTCATAAATGCTTATCCAACCCCCCAGGCAGACCCATTATTTCGGGAATAGGATCCCTTACGGAGAATTTATCAGCATATGTCGATTACACGATGAGGTTACATGTTACTAATCTGAGGAGCTACCTCAGGGACTCCCCTCACCTCATAGAGATCCTGAAAGATATTGTTTGGAAGGATTCTTTCCTTTTTATTACTTTGGATATCGCATCATTGTACACGAATATCTCACATCATTTAGGATTGGAATGCTTTAAGCAATTTTTAGATATTGATGAACGTCTGCCAACAATGCAGAAGGATTTTCTACTCAACAGCATGTCGTTTATTTTAGAAAATAACTTCTTTACTTTCCAAGATCTTATATACCGCCAGTGTTGTGGAGTAGCGATGGGCTCAAAAGCTGCACCCACCTTTGCAAATCTGGTGATGGGGCTTTTTGAGTTGCATTATATATATTCTTCTAAATTTTACAAACATGTGATCATCTACAAAAGATACATAGATGATTTATTCATCATTTGGGATGACGTGGATAATAATTATTCACTGTTTTTGGAGGATATAGGAAATAATTCCTGGGGCTTGAATTTCTCACCCACGGTAGATCGTATTTCTATTGATTTTCTTGACTTGTCCATTACGCATAATAATGATGCCATCTTCACTAAGACATTTTTTAAAAAAGTGGATACTAATGGTTATATTAATTTTACTAGCAATCACTTTGATAAATGGCTACGGAATATACCCTATAATCAATATCAAAGGATTAGAAGAAATTGCACTTTGGATAAGGATTTTAGGAATCAAGCTTCCATTTTGAGAGAGAGGTTTCTGGAAAAGAAATATCCTTTGGCCACAATTAAGAGAGCCTATCGGGTTAATAAGGATCTTAGACAGACTGATCTGATCAGTAAAATAGGTTCCCTGCAAAAAAGGGATGACCAGTATAATGACACATTTACTGCAAATTTTCTCACTACTTTTAGTTGTGATGGTGAGTTGATTAGGAGGATCCTAAAGAAACACTGGTCCGTATTACTTAATGATCCCTATCTTAAAGAAGTATTGCCTTTACACCCAGGGATTACGTTCCGCAGAGCTTCTAATCTGAGGAATCAATTGGCCCCCAGTAGATTAAAAAATCAGTTCTGTCCAGCCACTAATAACAAAAATATAGGAGCTTATAGATGTTGTACTAAGAATTGTATGTGTTGCAGCAAAATTCAGCATGGAAGGGTTTTCTTTGGCCCTACCCCGGGCGACACAGACTGTATGATAAAGGGGCGCCTTACCTGCCAGTCTGACTTTGTTATTTATTTAATCGAATGTGACTGTGGAAAACGTTATATAGGGAGGACGATACAATCATTACACAATCGTATAAACTCCCACAGACACAATATTAAGGTGGGTTTTATGCTCCATGGTCTGTCACGGCACGCCACTCTAGTACATGGGAAGAAAATAAGACTTAAAGTGACCCCCATTGAACAAATACCTCCACACGTTCCTGACAGATTAGGGGTACTTAATAAAAAAGAGACATTCTGGATATATAGACTTAACACTCTCAAACCTCGGGGGCTTAATGAGATTACAGATTTGTTTCATTGATTGGGGTGCATTATGTGGTTTTATATTTATATGCATTTTTTATTAAATATTAAACCCCCCCTTTTATTGTATATTTATACTATATATATTTTTATATTTTCTTATACATTCCCTATCTGGTTTTAGGTATTTATGATTGACATTACATAGGCTATTTTTAACTTCTAATATATATTTTTATTTCTATGTATTCTATGTCCTCGTATTGATATATTCATGACCTGTGTTACTGAATACTTTTTTTATATGTGTATGGTTTTAGTCCTCGGGGACGGGATGTGTACGTTTATTTTAAGTTCTGGCTCCCTGGACTAGCGGTTTCGTCCGTGGTCTGATTCAGCAGGGTAGCCGCAAACACACAATTTTTTCGAGCCTATTGGTTCTTGCCCACCAATACAGGCTTGATGTGGGACATCATGGTCTGTTAATATATTTTTTGCTTTTCACTTTATTCCACACCCTTCTTAGCCGTATGTGAGCTTCTGTATAATAGCACCGATACTGGGTTCTTGATTTGGAAGGGACGCATGCGCTCTGGGTTATTTTCCCACGGTTCTGAACTTCTTTGACCTGCCAGCTTCTTGGCGCAGGCGCGGTGCCATTTTTTCCCACGCTACTGAACTTTTGTGAACTGCAGTCAGTGGGGGGAATGTCTGCACTTTTTCACTTACCGCTCCCTCTGCTGCCACCATAGTTTACACGCACCGGCTTTTCTCACAGCCCTTTATGGGTTATCTTAGCCCCATCCACATACTTTTACCCGCTGGTAGCAGCTTATCACTGGGTCTGTAATAAACTTCTCACACATGCCGCGGTGGCTACAATGGATCTCTCTGGTGTCTTTGATGTTCTGTTTTTTGCAAAGATGAGAGGGTTCTAGCCCCTAGATTCATGAGTGGTGGGGATCATCAATAAATTTAACACACATTTATTTGATTTGTACATCACACTTTTGCTTTATTTGGCTCATACCTGTGGATTTTTTGGCTTAATTTCTCAATACATTTTTTACACATACATTCTGGATCTGCAAATGTTTGTAAGATGTTTTAATCATTTCTTCACATGTTTATTGTCAGTAGATGTAGTTCATGTTCTTCATATGATTTTGTACACAGTGTTCATTATTTTGTAAATGCAAATGCTTGTAAGACGTCATGGTTTAATGCAACGTGCTCTTCCCGCTCGTTTTTTTTCATGAGGGATGGTCCTTATGACGTCAATGGGGCTATTTAATGTATGTCAGTAGACACCATTTTAGATTTGATGTCTCTTGGTTCTTCACGGTCCTGAGGAAGGGAGCGGTGCTCCTGAAAGGCGTAGACCTATGCCAATAAAGATACGTTAATCTTACGGTTCCAGAAGTGATCTTTGGCGCGACATTATCACCTATCTCTATTATTCTCTGTTATCTGCCATCGGGTGGCTGCAGCCTGGATCAATACATTACATGCGATTAAAGGGGTTGTGACTTGCACAACTTTATCTGGTGAGTATTCACTCCCCCCTCCTCACCCCATATTATTGGGGTAATACCCTATCTGCACTTCTTTTTCCACAGCTCTGTACATTGGATTCAGTGGAAAGAGGTGGGCGGATTATGGGTGTGGAGAAAAGGGAATAAGCAATTGCTTAAGTAGCCGGGACATGTGTGAGCTCCAGAGCAGCTGCTGCCTCCTGTGACTCCTGTGTGGCGACCCCTGTGACCGCGATTGTTCCAGTCCTGATTGGTATAGTGCAGAGAGCTCCTAGCCCATGGTGTTCCACAAATGCATCAACTGTATTGCCTGCGGCGGCCCCCTGCATAGTAATGCGTCGTGGGGTCTGCGGGCACTCGGCCGCAACAAGGAGCCTCAGAGACCTCTGTTCTAGACTGAGTTGCATCAATTTGACTAATCCCTAATTTTCTTAGAGCCCATTTGATGAGGGTCCCATGCTCCTTGCTGTGGCACCGCATTTATAATTCCCCATAGGATAACTCATGTCGCAGCCTAGCCATCATCCCCTCTGTGACACTCTGGTCTTGACTAGACTCTAGCTTCTTATCTAGTATAGTTAATATTGGCTTTAGACCTGCTGGCCTGAGATATGCAATCCTTCCTTCTGGCTTCTTCTTTCCAGAGATAAGGAATCTCCATCTTTCTCTTCTACCTTTAAGGCCCCGTCACACACACAGATAAATCTTTGGTAGATCTGTGGTTGCAGTGAAATCATGGACATATTGTTCCATTTGTACACAGCCACAAACCTGGCACTGATTGTCCACAATTTCACTGCAACCACAGATCTGCCAAAGATTTATCTCTGTGTGTGACAGGGCCTTTAGACCCCCTGCCTGAGAAAAGAAATCAGTATTACTCTTAATCCTTGCTTAAAATCAGGTCTCTTACTTCTGATCTCCTTCAGAACATGCTATCTCATATGGCCTCCCTTTCTTTGCACATAAATATCAGTTTCAATGCAGGTCTGCAAGCGGCAAGACCATAGGCCTGTTCACTTCTCAATACTCTTCCCTATCTTACTAACAAACAGGAAACTGCATTCCTTGTGCCCATATAACTACTCTCATCCTGGGCATCCCCCCATAGTTAACCTTGTTTGCAGCTACCCTACCGTTGTAGAACAAACCTATCTAAGGCCTCTTTCACAGTCCTTGTCTCCGGTATGTGTTTGGTCCTTTATAAATGGGTCTGCGCTCACGTGCGTGTTCTGCCATGGACCGTGTGTACGTGTGGAGCATACGTGTGTCCATGTGCTCCACACGTCAACATGTCCGTTTTTCTCCGGCATCACGGGTGTCACACGGAATGCAAACGGACCACACGGAGGTGTTCCGTGTGACACGCGCTGGAGAAAACATGTGTTTGACAAAAAAAAAAAGAAATTTTACTCACCTTCTCCAGCACTACTGCTGTCTCTGCCGCTGCTGTCACTTGCTTTCGACCACCGCTCATTATGCTCATTGAATATTCACTTCACTGCGGCCGGAAGCTGCAGCAGCGGGGAGTCGGCAGGACCGGAGACCGAAGATCAGCACCACGAACAGCAACGCCAGGGACAAGTGAGCAGAAAGTTCACGTTCTCCGTGTGTTATCACGGATAACACACGGAGAACACACGTAGGCCATAAACACGGCTCACAGAGGGCAAAACGCATCTCTGACATGTCCGTGAAAAACGTGCGTGGTTTTTCACGAACGTATGAAAGAGGCCAAAAGCAGCATTTAAACCATGGCAATGCATTATATAACTTCAAGGGAGTGTAGGCAGCCTTTTCACTCCTTTCACTACCTACTAGAGTTAATTTTGAAGGCTAAAGGCCCCGTCACACACAGATAAATCTTTGGCAGATCTGTGGTTGCAGTGAAATCATGGACATATTGTTACATTTGTACACAGCCACAAACCTGGCACTGATTGTCCACAATTTCACTGCAGCCACAGATCTGCCACAGATCTGCCACAGATCTGCCACAGATCTGCCACAGATCTGCCACAGATCTGCCACAGATCTGCCACAGATCTGCCACAGATCTGCCACAGATTTATCTCTCTGTGTGACAGGGCCTTTAGATCCAACAATCTGTTTAGTGATATACCCCATCTGAAGTTGCCTTGTAAGGGCAGATGAGCTCACACAATTTGATCAAATGTTTCCTAAGAACCTCACATTTATGTTTTGTAAATGTAGGTATAATGCAGTTCAAAACCTATATATTGTGTGCCGATTTTGTTTAGCACTCACAGAATCTTGTTGCATATCTTACATATATGCAGTTGCACACACATGACATTGACTTGCATTGTAACAAAAATGCTGCATTAAAAAACACCCTCTAACATATTATAAGTCTAATATATTTAGTGCCAGTGATAAAAACTATTTGCCAAAGGTAATTGAGAGGTGCCATGACTAAAGACATATTAAAACAAAACTTTTAATCTGTATATTAAATCATAAATAACAAATATTAGAATCACAGTGTTCAAAAGGGTGATTCATGTAATATATCTGTGGATCACACGCATTATAAGAACACCCTATTTGAATCATTAAACACAAGCCCTACTTCTACATTTTAAAATTGCTCAATTCTCATCTGTCCCAACATGTTTCATCCCAACTGACTTCATCAGGGATAGAGGCTATAATTACTGATCAGCGAATGTATTCATTACTATTCGCAGAATAGTACGGTATTCGAGCTATTCGTTATATAATGAGTAGCGGTGTATTCACCTCGCTATATTCGGATGTCGAGCCCAGCATATTTGGATGATGATTTGCAGCTACTAAACATGCTGGGCTTCTTAACCAATCACAGTAATGTTGCAGCCATCTTGGTTGTGGCATTACTGTGATTGGCTGGCTGCTCAGCATCATAGGGTGATGGCACAGTGTTTAAAGCAGTGTGTGTCACTACCTCCTTAGTACCATCCATAAACCAGAATACAATAGCTCTTTTAAGAGCTGATAGCTCTGAAGAAAGTCACAGCAAGGAGAGAGAGATTGTGGATTACGTAGGGAATCGGAACCTGTTTCCACAATATTTAAGGGTTCAAAGCTTGACTTGTGGCATTCAGATCACCCACATTAATATGTTGCTAATGGCTTTTGCAAATACTTACAAAGCAGTACTCCTGCAATCAGTGCTGCCTGATACAGTAAAGCACCGCTCCTGTTTCCACAATAGTTAGGGTTTCACAGCCTGACTTGTGCCGTCCATCTATATCAGCCACATTCATATGTTGCTAGTGGCTTTTGAAAATAATTATAAAGCGGGACCCTAGCATTTACTGCTGCCTGATACAGTAAAGCACTGTTCCTGTTTCCACAATATTTAGGGTTTCACAGCCTGACTTGTGCTGTCTTTCCACATCAGCCACATTCATATGTTGCTAGTGGCTTTTTCCAAATACAAATCAGGACTCTACCATTTTGTTCTGACTGGTACAAAGTACTCACTTGTACTTTCTCCACAATATTTTTGGGATCAAAATGCTTGACTTGGGGTATCAACATCTGTAATTATGTCAGCAAAACCAAAAATGACAAAAAAGCAGTTGTTAAGGGACATGGATGTGGGTGTGGTGTTGCCAGTGGTGGGCGACAAGGCACTTAAGCGGGTTTTACACGCTGCGATCTCACTAGCGAGATCGCAAGCGATTGTACCCACCGCCATCGGTTGTGCGACATGGGCAAATCGCTGCCCGTCGTGCACAACCTCGCTTAACCCGTCACACGGACTTACCTGCCCTGTAACGTCGCTCTGGCCGGCGACCCGCCTCCTTCCTAAGGGGGCGGGTCGTGCGGCGTCACAGCGACGTCACACTGCAGCCGTCCAATAGAAGCGGAGGGGCGGAGATGAGCGGGACGTAAACATCCTGCCCACCTCCTTCCTTCTGCATTGCCGGTGGAGGCAGGTAAGATGTTCGTCGCTCCTGCGGTGTCACACATAGCGATGTGTGCTGCCGCAGGAATGAGGAACAACATCGCTAATGAGAGGTAAACTATTTCTTGCTTCAGGACGACCTCTCCGTGGCAAACGATTTTTGCCGCTTTTGCGATCGTTTTAGGTCACATATAACTGTTACATGCTACGATATCGTTAATGATGCCGGATGTGCGTCACAATGATCGTGACCCCAACGATAACTCATTAATGATATCGTAGCGTGTAAAGCCCGCTATATAGTCTCAGTCAGGTCAGAAAAAGCTTGATGCGTCACCTATGTTCCTTGCCAAATTTCCCAGTCTGGAACGCTCCTGTGTATGGATGCCAGAAAGGCGAGCGAGAACAGATTCTGTCTTGGATGGCAGACAAGGCCTCCTCACATTTGTCAAGCAGCAACCAATTTCCAACAACCACACAATCTACTGTGGATATACAGAAAGCTGGCCCATTCAGTCCTCAACCTGGCCCTCCTTCCTTAACCCATCGTCCGTCACAGGAGACATGTGATGCCCCAGCTTGGCTACTCTAAGGATCTGTTTTGTACATACCTTTGGTTGATTCTGGCCTTTCGCCATGCAACATTGAAGAGGGACCTGAGGAGGGAGCATGCGTTGAAGCACAAGTATTTGAGAACCTACAGCCAGAAGAAAGACACTTTTTTGAGGAACACAATTTACTGTCTCCAGCGATGGAGGCTGATGATGATGAGACACAGTTGCCATCAGGTCAGCCTACAATTTCAAGTGGGAAGGAGGATGAAATAGAAGATGAGGTGGTTGATGGTGAGTCCACTGATCTGACCTGGACCTTTGACACAGCACAGCAACAAAGAGGAAGACGGGTATGTAGCACCATCACAGGCACCAAGGGGTTGCTGTTTGCCCAGAGTGAAAATTGGGTCAACTGTTCCCAAGAGCACCCCCACTGTGGCCCAAGACATGTGGACAAGTTGTTTTGGACAGGGACAATACATATCTGTCACGGCACACTGGGGAACCTTGTGGAGGCTGGGACAAACCCGCAAACTGTAACATCACAAATCCTACCCACGCCAAGCATGGCGGACCCAACATCTACCAGTGTTTCTGCCTTATCATATGCCACTTCCTGTCTCCTATCCTCCTGCTCCTCATCCTCTGTTGAATTACCCTCCCCATCACTGTCAAGCTGGGAGCTGTGCAGCAGCACATCGGCAAAGCGGCAACACGTTCTGCTGGAGCTGATCTGTTTAGGTCACAAACCATATACTGCAACAGAGCTGTGGCAAAGTATAAAGGAGCAGATCGATCAGTGGCTCTCCCCGCTGCACCTTGAACCCAGCCTGGTCTTTTGCGACAATCGGTGTAACCTGGGGCAAGCTTTAAATGTAGTGTACCATGCATGACTCACGTGCTGAACCTAGTTGTTCAGAAATTTATGAAAGCATACCCTGACTTGCTATACCTACGTGAGAAGGTGCGCCTTATTAGTGCCCATTTCCGCCATTCCTCTACCACTTTTGCTGGTCTTACAGCGCTGCAAAAGCACTTTAATTTGCCAAGTCACTGACTCATGTGCGTCCTGCCCACGCGGTGGAACTCTACATTCTATATGTTGGCGATTATTGCTGAGCTGCAGAGGACAGTAGCTGAGTATAACAGCTTCAACATGCCCGTCAGACTGAGAGTCAGCCACTACACATAAAAACTGTTGAGTGGGTGTGGATCGCTGACATTTCTGAGGTTCTTGAGAACTCTGAGTGAAGCACCAATCTAGTGAGCGGTGATCAGGCTATTATCAGCTTAACCATCCTGCTGCTGTGTCAGTTGAAACAATCCCTGCATAATCTCAAAGAGGAAGCTTTGAGTGCTCAACATGTGGCTTTGGAGCCAGATTTGTGAATGGGTAATACTACCCAGCCCAGCCAATATTCTGAGGCAACATTGGGTGATAACAAGGAGGATGAGGAGGATGAAGACTTGTTTTTCTGTGCTACCCAGGGGACTCCCAATGCTACCCAGAGGACTCTCAACCCCAGCTTCATGTCTGTCTAGCACAGATGGGCAGAGAGGAGGAGTTGGAGGAGGTAGAGGTGAGTCAGTATGAGGAGAGGATGGGTGTTATTCCTCCTGGTGTGGATACAAAACCTTTGCCTGTTTGCAGCTTGGCCCACATGGCACAGTTCATGTGTCTATGGCAAGACCTCATGTGATACACATTTTAGCAAACAAGCTATACTGGTTGGCCACCTTTCTGGACCCACAGTACAAGGATACATTTCCTTCTCTCCTTTTGAAGTCACCAAAGGGTTGCACAATTGGTCATTGTTGATCAGTTGATGAAAACATCACCCTCAGACAACACTTGTGGCAGAGTTACCGTCTCTTTTCAACACCAAGGATTAATGGGGGAAACACCAACACCAGGTCCAATGGAGGTGGGAGGAAAATGTGCGCAAACTGGGCTATTTTCAATAAGCCAAGACATCAGCAAGGGCTATCTGTGCCTGTAAGAATGCCAAGGAGGGAGAAGTTGCACAACATGAGGGGTACTTAAGTGACCATACCTGTGTCCTTTCAGTTCCCTTTATTCATTGGGTGTCTAAGCTGAGCACTTGGCCTGACCTCTCCTTTTACACCTTGGAGGTGCTGGCCTACCTGGCTGCTAGTGTGATGTCAGAGCGTTTTTTTTAGTTCTTCTGGGGCAATGCAGACAGACTTACTCTGACTGGATTTCTTCACAGTTTGCAATCCCTCCAGATGAGAGCAAGCCAAACTAAATTCCCCCAAAATGTTTATTTTGATTACTGCTGTGAACGTCTAGCCCTTGCCATATAAAGCCGTTTCTTTCAGGCATAAACCGTGACTCAGGCCACGGGGTTAAATTTTGTAAACACTATGCACATTGTGCAGTGGTGGACAAACCAAGACAGTACTCCTACTCCAGCCTAACTACTATTTGTCATTGGAAGCCCTTGTGATAGGGACTTCCTGCGTCCACCATGATTCAGACAATAGGGCTAATTTTTTTAAACACATCTTTGTGACAACCACATCCTTTCCATTCTGTATACGGTCTGTTTTACATCTGTTTTTTTTTTTTTTTTTTTGCAGACCGCAAATAAAACAGAAGGAAGGTTACATGCAGTCAAAAGCTAGAAAGATAGATAGCTGGATAGCTAGCGGGATAAATAGATGGATAGATAGATAGAAAGAGACATATATAATGTTCAACTCCCCTGCATTTTGTAATCTTGCACCCTTTAGAGCCATTCATGTGGAACCTAAGGGTACTTAAACTTGTATTTAGCCAAAAAATAAATAATTAAAAAACCGACGTGGGGTCACCCTTATTTTTTGTAGCCAGCTAGGTTAAAGCAGATGGCTGCAACCTGCTGACCACAGCTGGCAGCTTCACCTTGGCTGGTAATCCATAACAGAGGGAACTCCACGCTGGTATTTTAAAATTAAATAAATATTGTAAAACAAAAAATGTGGGTTCCCCCCACAAATTGGATCACCAGCCAAGGTAAAGCAGACAGTTGTGGTCTGGTATTCTAGACCAGGGCGGTCCATGCTTATTGAACCCTACCCAGTCTAAAAATAGCAGGCAGAAGCTGCCTTAGTAGTGGCACATCCATTAGATGTGCCAATCCTGGTGCTTCGCCCAAGCCCATCCCGTTGTAGTGACAAACGGGGTAATATATGGGGTTGATATCAGCTATGAAATGTCACCTGGCATCAAGCCCTGGCATTAGTAATGTCACGGCATCTATCAGATACCCAACTTCACTAACCCAGTCAGTAGTAAAAAAAAAAATAGACAACAAAAAAAAAAATATTTGAAAAAACCCTCCCCAAAACATGCCCTTTTTCACCAATTTATTGAAATGAAAAAACAAACCCGGGTTCGACGTAATCCAATAAATGGGTCCCATGACGATCCATACCATACTCACTGTTCCAGTAAATGAAGAACAGAAGAATGTTCCCCATAACCTTTGGTTATGACATCACTATCAAAGTCAGCCAATCATATCCACAGGTTGTGAAAGGTCTCATCAGTCCATCAATGATCCAAATTGGTCTCCTGCACAATAATCAGTAAGACAAGTCCATGATTTCCCATCATTGCTAGAACTATAACAGTTTAAAACCCGCCCTCATATAAAGAAACCTATAGCATAAAGTTACAGGTATTTACCACCTTCTACAATATGTTCCTTCATTCGAGGGCAGCTTTTAAACTGCTATAGTTCTAGCAATGGGATAACATTGGCGATGTGTGACATCCCCCTGCATCAATGGTTAGACTTGTCTTATTGATGAGTGTACAGGAGAACAATTGGGATCGTTGAAGGACTGATGACCCCTTTCACAAACTGTGAATAGGATTGGCTGACCTTGATAGTGATGTCATAACCTAGCTGGAGTAAATTTTCTCATTATAGCCTCTATCCCCTGATGAAGCCAGTTGCGGTGAAACATGTTGGTGAGGCTGAGAAATTAACAATTATAAGATGATTAAGTGGGGCTTGTGCTTAATGATTCAAATTGGGTGTGCTTATAATGTGTGTGATTCGCAGATATATTAGAAGAATCAACCTTTTGAGCAGTGTCCATAGATATGATTGGTAGCATCCCTACTCTCTGTGCTTTTAATATGGGTTTATATGATTTAATAGACAAATTAAAAGGTATGTTTTAATATAAGTCTTTAGTTAGTGTACTTATCAATTGCCTTTGGCAAATAGTGTTGATGTATTAACGCTACACTGACTAGGTAATGCTGCTGAAGTAATCTGTTTTTAGTGATAAAAACTATACCTCCAATAGATACTTGAGAGAGATCCCACTTAAATATTACATTGAGGCTGAATAAAACCCAGTAGGCAGATCACAGTGGCAATTTAAAAACCATCCTTGGTAGTTTTGCACTACAATCCTAATTTATTCAGTTAGTAAAGACCAAAAAAAAAAACTACATATACAGTAATAAGCTGCTTGTAAGTTACTTTCTGCTGGTAGATAGTATAACAGAAGCATGAAAATGGGAAGTGCCTGGGGGGATCGGACTTCGGTTGTAATCTCAGGTAAGAAGAATGGCTGGATGGGAGTGGCGGCTGTAACCTTGCTTTGATTACTATTGAGTAGAGAGAGCGGAACCTGCAATGATTACAATGTGAAGTACTGTAAATTGGGGCTTTTTTTGCCAGTTTTCTCTTTTGAGTCTTGTGGTATTCTTTGAAGATTTCTAAATTACTCAAAATAGTGCACAAGGATGATGAATATTGTGCAAAAACAAAATTAGCTCTTTTTTGCCTTTTACCTTGTTTCCACCTTTTTATACCAAAAATTGCAAACATTTCAGGCATACATAAAACTATTCCTGGAGGAGGACTGGATTACATTTGTATCACTACATTGAAAATATTAGGCGAAAGCATCTGGAAAACCTATATCCCACCGAAAATGATGACTGGAAAACAAAGAAATGGACACAAATAAAATAGAGTTTAAAAAAGTTAAAAGCTCAAAGTTTAAGTTGCAAATCAAAAATTTAAAAAACATCAAAAAGTAAACAGAAAATGGCTTTGGCCCACAGTTATTTTGTCTAGGCTAAGCTTCTATTACATTGTAAACCTATTAACTATATCTAAGGCTGAAGAAGAGGAAGAGATTCCAGGGAAGGATCCACATCCAGGGATATGTAAAATATAACTTTTATTCAAAATTCCATTAAATATCCACCTCTTCAATAATACTGGCAATACATCTGATGCAGTCCTAGTCTAGACTACGCGTTTCGGCTATTTATGCCTTCATCATGGTCTATCCCTGGATGTGGATCCTTTGCTGGAATTTCTTTCTCTTCCTTATTTCATATGTGATAGCTCCTACCCTCTACAGGCGTGGATCACCAGGGGAACAACGCTATTCACTACCACAAGACTGGTGAGCTGGCTGATTATCTATTTTTTTTATTAACTACAGTATATCTGTTACATACATAGGTACTTTCTAAACTATGTTTGGAGGCCAAGACTGAAGCATTGTCAAGAGATTCTACTCACTTCATCTATGTACAAATATGTATAGTACTCTCTCAACTTTGTTTTTGTATAAAGGGGACTAGCTATTTTAGGTCAGACCTTGTGGTACTTATGACACTAGTCTGAGTGCTTTTGTAGTCTGCACCAGCCAGTGTTTCAGTAGACAATTAGGAACTGCTGAAAGTGAACTACATAGATCTGAGCTGCAGCATTGTCTTAACTGGGGCCAAGTGCAATGCGAGATGTTCTCACATTGCACCTGTGCGAGTCATACGCAAGTGTAATTCCAGCCTAAGTGGTTTGCGCTATGTACATCAGCCATGATACTGAGCTCAGTGAATTGATTGAATGCAGGGTTGATGTGAGCCTTTGACATGATGTAAATGCTGCAGCCAATACATTATATAATTTTATTTTACATGATAGTAAATGTTTGGGGTTCACTTTCCTAAAAGTGGAAAACCCCTTCAATGAAATCCAGAGTTTTTAAATTTATGTTGAAGGTTATCATTCCACACATACTGTGAGTTACTTCTATAAATAATATTTCTCTTACTTTTCCATCTCATGTCTAAGTTTTGGAAATGTGTAAACACTGTTAGTGCTTTTCAGGGTAAGTTAAGTGATTTACTCCTATACACTATTGGGTTGGCAGCTCCAGATTTACTGAGAGTATTCTGGTACACACTGTTTTCTTAAGACAGTAGTTCAAGATGAAAAACATAGTAATAATTTATAAATCTAAACTTGGTTTGTTTGGCATAGCAGATAGTAATATAGTAACACGATGATGAGGTTATTCACAGATATTGTATAACACATATTATCCTGGAAATCTTAGATCTTATTTAGTCTCCGCTTGAGTAAAAAATCAATACAAGGATTGATATTCCCCTTTCCTCAGCAAAGTAAGGGTTTAAGAATGTAAAGTCTTCCCATTTCAGTAAAAGTTGGGAGTGTAAATAAACAACAACCACAACAAAACATATATTCAATACTGAACCAATATCTAAAGTTTATCCAACATGTTGTTTTTAAAGTTATCATTTTACATTTCTTTAGTAACATTTATGTCTTTCTGATTTTGCACTGATTACTATGTACATTGCTTAAGCACGTCTAATCTATACAACTGAAAACCATCTGTGCCAGATGAATACAATACACAAATGTATCATACAAATAACTCTAAAACACAAATAAGTAAATATAAATATATAAGTGAGTGAAATAAATACATCCATAAAAATCCTGCCCCAAATGAGTCTACAGTCTATAAAGACAAATATTATTTACCCTCTTCACAGTTTTCTTCATATTCCCACAGCATTTCTTGCATTCTCACATCCGACCTTACCATATGTATTCTGTCTGTTCCCACCATGCTGATGCACCATGAGTGATCTGGGGGACAATCTGCACAGCACCAAGTCATTTTCCTCTAGACTTTTTTGTAGGTAAAAAAGTTTTGCTTTAAAGGGGTACTCTGGAGAGATAAAACATTATTCCAATGGAAATGCTCTCATAATCTCTAAAGATGAGGGGGTCTGACCTACTACATGCTCTTGGTAACAGCCCCTAATAACATCTGTTTCCCTGCAGTCTGAGAATAGGTGTTGTGGTGGGGTGTGGCCATACTCCCTGATGTAGGACTGCAAGGAAACAGATATTATCAGGAAGCTGACTGTTACCTTCAGTTTGGAATAGGCCATTCCCCCACCAATCCCCCTGTTTCTGGACTGCAGAGAAACAAATATTATCAGGGTCTGGCTGTTACAAAACACCAGGAGCAGGACACGCCTTCCACCATAACCCCGGTTGTTGAACTGCAAGGAAGCAGATATTATCAGGTGGTTGGCTGTTACTAGACACCATGAGCAGGCCACATCTTCCATCACGACCCCTGATGTTGGACTGCAAGGAAGCAGATATTATCAGGGGGCCGGCTGTTACTAGACACCCGGAACAGGCAATGCCCCTCACACTCATGTTCTTGGACTGCAGAGGAACAGATTTTATCTGGGGGCTGGATGTTGCCATGCCCCCTTATCTGTTTTGTAACATCCCAGATGGTGGGAGGCATCAAGGAGCAGCTCCAGAATTGCACTGAATTACATGTATGGTGAGGGTGAGGAATAGCACAATGGATCTTATCTTTAGAGTTTATGAAGCCATGGCTAATGCATTCCTTTTTTATTTCTCCTCAGAGTACCCCTTTAATCTTACACACACTGCCTAGTTTACTCATTCAAGAGTCCAGGAGAGCATGCCTCCTCTTGTGTGATGTTGTGACAAGTAGAACGTCATGCACCCTGTTTTTAGAGACAGCACACAGAACATCACTTCTAAGCATATCACGGAGAGATGATTACATTTATTTCAATGGAATTTAATTCTACTCAGATTTCTAAAAATCCATATTATAAGGGCTGACAAAAGTTTAATAAAATGTAAGGCTTGACTCACCACTCAACTGCCCTGACACCTCTGCTCCTTTTGAAATTAATGTCTGGTCTATAGGTCTTCTTTCTGTAGTTTTATACTGGTGTCTTTACTCTATAACAAGACTTCTGGTTGCAAAGGTCATGGCACTTCGTAACATCTTGAAGACAACAGTTTATTCACTCTAGAACAGGATGGCATGTAGTGATCTCTGGCCTGGTTGTGGCTGAAAGTCCTATTCTAGAGTAAAGAAATCGTCTCATGACTGTGAAAAGAAGACAACGGGCAGGACGTGTGAGGGGTGAGTTAGTATGTTTTTATTTTACATTTTTTTACAATACCTAAGCTCTGAACTCTGGAGACTCCAGAACCTTGTATGGAACATTCAATTTGCAGAGCATAACTTTGCTGAGAATTTACGTTACTGGCAATTTTGCAAATTCAAATTTCATAAACTGAGGTCTACTCTGCTAGTACTGAATGTAAGCGTACAAAAGAAAAAAATGAAAATAAAAATATCCAGCTCACCAGTTCACTGTAAGCAGCAAACCTCAGACAGTGCAGGGAAACAGGTGGATTGGCCTTGCAATCACTTGATATAGAAGGGTTAATAGTTTCTATATTTCTTTATTAAAGATATTTTATTGTTATTAGTAAGTATATCTGATGGTAGTTCATAGTCATGGAGCCTACGGAATAAGAGACAGGCTCAAGGATTATTATGGTCTCTAAATGTTCTTCTTATCTTCTTCTTATCTCATATGCATGACTCTACATTTTTGTTTTGCTAAAACTTAAAGGTCATATGAGCAACTAGTAAAGTTCAGCTAGAAGTTTTTTTTCTTTTTCTTTTGCAATATCACATTGATCTGTAAATGGTATAAATAAACTGTACTTTCATTAAATAAACAGAAGAAATTGATCATGCCCACATGGATGCTGGTCTTTTCTCTCCGAGCGCTCGATCTTGATTAGGTCTGAAGAGGCCTAATTGAGAAGACCTCACTGGTGATCCCATAAGCTGACTTGTGACAAAACAGAACAGCTACAACAGTTTTTGGTGCCCAACGTGGAGTCGTGGCCAACCAGCCTATTCGGAAGAAGTTTTGGGGACTCTTGAGACAGTGAAATTTCAGCTGCAGCAAGGTGAGAAGCTTTATTCTTACACTTCATTTCACTCTCTCTGATTTCCCGAATATTCTGGGTAAGGCTGTACACACGGTTCAAGAACTCTGGCATCACCAGTGAGTATTGTTTTTTTCATGCATGTCTGAATGAGAGTTGAAATATAGAGTAATAAGATAATTGGGATGTATTCCATCTGTCTAGATTTTGGCGGTTGGTGACTGTTCACATTAAGTCATCAGGCTTTGTCCACAGGCTATTTACTTCATGCAGCATTTGCTTGGACCTGTCCCGCCCACAGCCATGACTCAGTCATGGGTACGGGATTGAAATAGACCAGGTGAGTGCTGCTAAGAGCAGTTCTACTATTCATATGTGAGGCCGTATGGCACATTTTATAAAAATATTTTAGTGTAGGACTGCTTCAAATGAGATTTGCCGTGACGTGGCGAAGCAGCTCAAGAAATTGCAATTTTTTGCCAAAAATCTCAAAATTTTTAAAATAAGTACAGTTTGGAATGTTTAGTGCTGTAGTGCACATTTGGTGCTGCTTTTTGTTTTTTCTTCATTGAATTGGTCGGTGGTTGACCTCCACCTTGCTTTGCACCCCAATTTGGGATGTATTCCATCTGTCTAGATTTTGGCGGTTGGTGACTGTTCACATTAAGTCATCAGGCTTTGTCCACAGGCTATTTACTTCATGCAGCATTTGCTTGGACCTGTCCCGCCCACAGCCATGACTCAGTCATGGGTACGGGATTGAAATAGACCAGGTGAGTGCTGCTAAGAGCAGTTCTACTATTCATATGTGAGGCCGTATGGCACATTTTATAAAAATATTTTAGTGTAGGACTGCTTCAAATGAGATTTGCCGTGACGTGGCGAAGCAGCTCAAGAAATTGCAATTTTTTGCCAAAAATCTCAAAATTTTTAAAATAAGTACAGTTTGGAATGTTTAGTGCTGTAGTGCACATTTGGTGCTGCTTTTTGTTTTTTCTTCATTGAATTGGTCGGTGGTTGACCTCCACCTTGCTTTGCACCCCAATTTGGGATGTATTCCATCTGTCTAGATTTTGGCGGTTGGTGACTGTTCACATTAAGTCATCAGGCTTTGTCCACAGGCTATTTACTTCATGCAGCATTTGCTTGGACCTGTCCCGCCCACAGCCATGACTCAGTCATGGGTACGGGATTGAAATAGACCAGGTGAGTGCTGCTAAGAGCAGTTCTACCTTTCATATGTGAGGCCGTATGGCACATTTTATAAAAATATTTTAGTGTAGGACTGCTTCAAATGAGATTTGCCGTGACGTGGCGAAGCAGCTCAAGAAATTGCAATTTTTTGCCAAAAATCTCAAAATTTTTAAAATAAGTACAGTTTGGAATGTTTAGTGCTGTAGTGCACATTTGGTGCTGGCTTTTTGTTTTTTCTAATAAGATAATCTGTTGTCCGTCTATTAAGGCAAAAGAGAGGGTGGAATCCGGCACCACATCCAGATAAATTAAAAAAAAAAATATTTAGGAAAAATATTTAAAAGTCCATTCAAAAATGATAAAATCTCATGTTCAACAGTAGATCAGATCATTTTCTGCTAGGGCATCCATAGCCCAAGCTGTGTGATGTCACCCGCACGTTCTCCATTCTACACGCGCTAAGGTTTGGCTGAGGCCCCTGGTAACCAGCGCACACTGCTACAACATACTCTGCTTTCAGTGCATGGCTACCTGCACTTAACAGCCACGGCCCCAACCCTCCCTCCTATCAGCTGACTAAGGCTGCTTTCAAACTTGCGTTGGACGGCATCCGTTGCATTGCGTTGTGTGACGGATGCAATGGATGCATTGAATATAGTGGCATGGATGCTACAGATTGTACAAAATAATGCAATCCATTATAGTTTTTTTTTCTTGACATTACACATTTGGGCATGCGCTGTTGTATAAATACGGATGTGTTAACGAAATCCGTCAAACGACGGATTCTAACGGAATCCGCCAACATAGGCATCCATTATAAAAACAACGGATGCCGACGGAATCCTGCAGGTTGCGGTTTTTTTACACTCCACCAAGTGCAGAAAAACGCTACATGCAGTGCTTTATCCGCCAGGCGGATGCAATGCAGCGTCGGCTGATGGGTGCAACACAAGGCCATCCATTGCTATCCGTAGATAATAGAAGTCTGCGAGAAATAAAACAGTTTCCTGCAACGGATACCGTTATTCCTCAAGGCGGCGGATAGCAATGGATGCCATTCAACGCAAATGTGAAAGCAGCCTAAGCTCCTTACCTACGCTGCAACAGAAGGCAAGTGGCTTACAGCCAAGTTTTTATAACCTACTTTATTGTGTTCCTGAGCTCCAGTCTCCATCATCATTTAGAATTAGTTGTAATCCAATCCTATATTCTTCCCTTCACTAGATCTGCATCCAGTTTAGCACACTACAGTAGGGGGAGTCTGAAGAGGATTTCATTACTACAGCATGTCCATCCACTGATTTATTAGGCAAGTTTCTACTAGCTTGGATTTCTAGGAAGAAAAGCATTTTACATTTCCCATTTATACTCACATTTGTTAAATTCATTTTATTATTTAGGAATCTGTGCCTTCATTTATACTACCTTAGACCCGCAACACACATCCGTTTATTTTGTACGTGTGCGGTACGTATTTGCACGTATCGGAGACACGGAGACACGGAGACCCATGTTATTCAATGGTAGATGACACAGACACGTAAAATCACACGGAACGTGTGTCCGTGTGGTAAGTACGTGTGTGCGCTTTTCTACATAGATGACATGTCCGTTTTTGGCCGGCAGCACGCAGGCACAACCCGCTTTAGTCTATGGGTCCGTGCCTGCACGGACCGCACACTGAGTATGTCCGTGTTCAGCACGTATCGTCCGTGTCCGTTTTTCATCACAAAATCTGAAACACTTGTTACCAATCTATCAGGTCAATTGTAGGCCATTAATTCAGGCGCCAAACATACATGTCCTGTCTCATTTGCACGCCAGACAGCAGCTGGGCACCTGTCCTCTCACTGCAGGGGAACTTTGAGCACAGAGAACAACACAGGTACTGAGCGTGGCACCCAGAATCGATACAGAGAGGTTGATTGGAGAAGTAGAGAGGCATCCAGAGCTGTGGGACACACGTGTTGATGGCTACCATGACAGGTTAATGGTGGAACGAGCATGGATGTCTGTAGCAGAGGTAGTCTACCCTAGGAATGGATGGTCTCAATGACCCCTGGAAAGAAAAATAGATATGGTGAGTACAGATATTTGCATTGCTTCTGTCTTTACCTACATGTGCTCATTCTGTAGGCAGATTATATCCATATTTGTATAATTTCTTTGGCATGTATTAACCCTTTCACGACCGGCCGATTTTTCGCTTTCCGTTTTTTTTTTTCGCCATTCTTTTTTTGAGAGACGTAACTTTTTTATTTTTCAGTCAATATGGTCATGTGAGGGCTCATTTTTTGTGGAACGAGCTGTACTTTTAAATGAAACCATCAGTTTTACCATATTGTGTACTAGAAAATGGCAAAAAAATTCCAAATGCTGAAAAATTGCAAAAAAAGTGCGATAGCACTATGGTTTTTGAGATATTTTATTCACTGTGTTCACTATATGGTAAAACTGATGTGTGGGTGTGATGCCTCAGGTCAGTGCGAGTTCGTAGACACCAAACATGTATAGGTTTACTTTTATATAAGGGGTTAAAAAAAAATCGGAAGTTTGTCCGAAAAAAGTGGCGCACGTTTTACGCCATATTCCGTGACCCGTAGCGTTCTCATTTTTCGGGATCTTAGGCTCAATGACGGCTTATTTTTTGCGTCTCGAGCTGACGTTTTTAACGGTACCATTTTTGCGCAGATGCTACGTTTTGATCGCCTCTTATTGCATTTTGCGCAAAAGTTGTGGCGACAAAAAAACGTCGTTTTGGCGTTTGGAATTTTTTTGCCGCTACGCCGTTTACTGATCAGATTAATTGATTTTATATTTTGATAGATCGGGCGTTTCTGAACGCGGCGATACCAAATGTGTGTATATTTTTTATTTTTTTAACCCTTTAATTTTCAATGGGGCGAATGGGGGGTGATTTGAACTTTTAGGTTTTTTTGTTTTTTTTTAATTTTTTAAAACTTATTTTTTTACTTTTTTTTTTTATTTTACTAGTCCCCCTAGGGGGCTATTGCGATCAGCATTCCGATCGCTCTGCAGTATCTGCTGATCACAGCTGGAAGGCTGTAAACAGCAGATACGCTGTCTTTCTCTTTTGCTGTGCCCCGGGCACAGCGAAAGTGAAACCAATTCATGTGTAGTACAGGAGTCATCACATGACCCTGTGCTACCATGACAACTATCGGGAGTCACGTGATCGCGTCACGTGACTTCCGGTTTCGGCGGTAAGTAAAACTTTACCGCGATCGCGCTTATAATGGCGCTGTCATGTATTGACAGCGCCATATAAGGGGTTAATCGGCATGAGCAGATAACGATTCTGCTCGTGCCTAGCAGGCACACATCTCAGCTGTGAAAATCAGCTGAGATGTGTGCCGATCGCGGCATGCTGCCGCCGGAGGACCGCGGGCAGTAAGATTATGTCATTTAGGACGTAATTTTACGGCCCGCGGTCGTTAAGGGGTTAATGGGCCTGACTCATTTTGAGCTACACTGGAGACTCACAAACAGGATAGTGTAGTTTTTTGGCCTTTTGAACTATTCATTGCAGTTTTCTAGTAATGTCAGCATGTGTATATGTGGCCTGCAAAGCATTTTATGCATGTACAAAAGGCATTTCAGGGTGGTCAAGCAACAATTAAACATGTTTGAAATATATTTTTGTGTTCAATTTTGTGCTATTTCTATTGTAAATGTGCTGTGAAATGTCTATACATTTTGAGTTGTATTTCTATGTTTGGTTTATTATGCAAGTTCCTTGGTGTCACCATGTCTGGAATGGTAACAGTAATGTGTAGTGAATAATGAAAAATCTTTGAGGAACATATGGCACTTCATGGGTTTATAGACATTTTGTTTCTCATGGCTTACTGAAGGTTTTATTTTTTTTTTATTTTTGTAAGTAAAAAAGGAGATAAATGATTATACAGTGGTTTAATCTTTTTACTGGAGATCTTGTTTACTTTGTCTTGCTTATTGTGTTATTATGTCACTATATGAGTGTCATGGGTTGTTGTTTTCATACACATGGATGTGTGTTCCAATTTATTGAAATTGCTGCAATACAAGAATAATGTTTTATTTTTTTATTGTTCAATTGTTTTAATTTGTGACCTTATTATACAATTTTTTGTTTTTAAACAGTGGATCTTGTTAAACGGCGATGGCGCTCAGCATGTGACCAGTTCAGAAGAGAATATAACCCAGTGGCCACCACAGCTGCCACAGCCAAAAAGAAAAAATATGTCCATTATGAAAGACTCAGCTTCCTCATGCCCAATATGGAAGTATCAAAGTAAGTTTAAACCATTACATCACATGGCGTTTTTTTTTTAAATGCACACATTAATTGTTTTTTTTTTTCTTTCTTCAAAGTACAGAGGATAATCTAGAAGATAGTGAGGAAGCCCAGTCAGCAGTATTAACAGCGACCTCTGCTTCCGAGATGGAGCCTACCTCATATCAACCACCAACAATCCCCAACACCAGCCAGCCAGACGCAGAAGAAATGTCCTCTGATTTGGGTTTGGGAACAAGTCAATCCACTAATGTAATTCCAGGCCAGTCTACAGGGCAACAAAGTGGCCCTTCACCAGTTCTTGCAGAGAGTAGTCCACAGCAACATGCAGGCACACAGCCAAGAATAACAACTAATACCATGCGCACAGTAGCCCAATCTATCCGTGCTCGCAGCCATAGGTGTTATGAAGATTTACGTTCCCTGCCAGATATCATTGATACCAGAATAATACACATGATGAATTCACTGATACCAGAGAGTGATGGAGAGAGATTTTGCTGCTCCCTTTCTCCCTCTCTTGCATTGGTTCATGCTGATAGGCAGGACAGATCGAGGGCGTCCTTAATAACACTAATATCTGCTACCCAACGTGTGCCAAAACCCATATATTGTTTGGAAGTGATAGAGCAATGGAGAGCTAATCCACGTGGTCCACACACAAACACAACCCAACGAACTGTGGAAACCCAAACTGATGAACATTACTCTAATTTTCAACTAAATCCTGTAGTGCAACAAACACATGTACAGTGTCTATCTTCTTCTATGGGAAGTGATGTACAAATTAGGCCAACAATTTTCCCACACCAAACAGGTACATTAATGACACAAAGGCCATCTCAACAGCCATCATTTGTCCCACAGGTACCCCAACAGACACCAATGCAAACCTCTTTGAACTATCCTAGTATTGTTAGTAATGTTCATAGACTACCTCAAATGTTTCAACAACCAACATCCTACCATGTTCCTAATAATCCACAACAACAGTACTTTCAACATCAGACTTACCCAACTAACTTAACATACACACATACTCAGCCTCTTCAAATACATCAATATTGTTAGGACCAGGTGGACGGGTAGGCCCAGGAGGTGGATCCACTGGGCTGAACACCTCACCGAGGGCAAGGTGCCCAGTAGCCGGAGCACTACAGGTAGCAGGACAGTCCGTTCAGAGGAGTGGAGTAAAGAAGTCCCTGGGACCACGGAGTCTCTGAAGGTAGTCTGGGTGACGGAGCTCAGGTTCGGAGGCCGAGATGATGTCAGGCAGAATCCGGAACCAACGGAGCGAGGAGGTGGGTCACCACACGGATCCAGGGATCGGAGATGGTATGGACTGACGAGATGGCGGACAGTCACCGTTCGGGGTTCAGGAATCGTCAGGACCGGTTAGCGAGACAGGAGCGACTCTACAAGAGAGATAGGTAAGTATGGAACAAGACACAGGGAGACCTGACTCCTAGCTTAGCAAACATGAAGAACAGGCCCCGCCCACTTGGAATGGATCCGCCTATATACCCTGTACCTGATTCTTCAATATCCTGTTGGAGGACACTGGCCCTTTAAGAGAGGGTCAATGACCGCGCGCGCGCCCTAATGCGCATGCGCGAGGCCCGGGTGCCAGAAGCCAGAGCAGGGAGCGGTGTACAGGAGGCAGGAGTGCCGGGCTGGCTCAGCATTGCCGACGGGCGCCGGGAGCGGGGACCGGGCTGCCTGGAGACCGCAGGTGATGGGGCATGGAGGCTGTGGAGTGGGGGACCAGGAAGCATGGCACGGGAGCGACGGAGCATGACATGAGAGCGGGGAAGCGTGGCAGGGGAGCCGGTGAGCAAGGCAGGGGAGCTGGGGAGCATGGCAGGGGAGCCGGGAAGCATGGCAGAGGAGCCGGGGAGCGTGACAGTACCCCCTCCCCCACGCCCCCCTCCCCGCAACCGGGACAGGAAGGCACGTATCAGAGGAGTACCCACATTCTCCCAGGGTTCCCAGGACCTATCCTCAGGACCATACCCAGCCCAGTCCATCAGGAAGAACTGTCAGCCCCGCACGGTCTTCATGGCCACGATATCCCTTACCGCATATATGTCATCATCAGCAATAGGAGGAGGAGCAGAACCGGCAGCAGCGGAGAAGGGACCAAGGACAACCGGCTTGAGCAGGGAGACGTGGAAGGAGTTGGGGATTCTCATCGTGGCTGGGAGCTGCAGCTTGTAGGAGACCTCATTTATTTTGCCGATGACTTTAAATGGCCCGATGTAGCGAGGACCCATCTTGTACGATGGTAGCTTCAATCGGACGTATTTGTAAGCAAGCCAGACCAGATCTCCCGGAGAGAAACACGGAGGATCCAGACGCCTCTTGTCTGCGTGTCTCTTCATCCGCAGGGAAGCACGTCCAAGGGACGTCTTGACAGAGTCCCAAATCGTTGTAAAGTCACGGACTACAGCATCAGCAGCAGGGACATCCGAGGAAGAAGATACAGGTAATGGGATGGAAGGCTGAAGTCCGTAAACGACATGGAAGGGAGAGCTGGAGGAGGACTCACTGACGTGGTGGTTATGGGAGAATTCAGCCCAAGGAAGAAGCGTGGACCAGTCATTGTGATGGGTATTAACATAGTGACGCAAGAAGGAGGTCAGGATCTGATTGACTCGTTCCACTTGGCCATTCGACTGAGGATGGTAGGCTGAAGAAAAGTCCAGAGCCACTCCCAGACGTTTGCAGAGGGCCCTCCAGAAGCGGGAGGTAAACTGAGTTCCTCTGTCGGACACAATGTGTGATGGAAAGCCATGCAACCGGAAGATGTGCTGTATGTAGGCGTCAGCGAGTTCCTGGGCAGAGGGCAGTCCAGCCATAGGGACGAAATGAGCCATTTTGGAGAACCAATCCACCACGATCCATATGACTGTGTGTCCGGCGGACAAGGGCAAGTCTGTAATAAAGTCCATTGCGATGTGTTGCCATGGAATGGAGGGAATTGGCAGCGGCAGAAGGCGACCATATGGCAGATATTTGGGCGTCTTGTTCCGGGCACAAGAGGAGCAGGCTGAGACAAAAGACGCGATGTCCGTGCGAAGGGATGGCCACCAGTAGTGACGTACAATTGTACTCCATGTTCTCTTCTGACCAGCATGGCTGGCTAATTTCGAGGCATGGCCCCAATGCAACACTTTTTGTCTGTCAGTCTCAGAGACATAGGTCTTCCCGGGCGGAATCTGGGCCAGAGTGACAGGAGCCACCGGAATGATTTTACTTGGGCAGATGATGGGCTGGGATGTCTCCTCCTCCTGTTCCATGGGCACGAATGACCTGGACAAGGCATCTGCTTGCACATTCTTATCCGCGGGCCGACAATGGAGCTGAAAATCGAACCTGGCAAAGAACAAGGACCATCTGGCTTGTCGTGGGTTCAGTCGCTGAGCAGACCGCAGGTATTCCAGGTTCTTGTGGTCCGTGTAAATGATCACGGGGTACACTGCTCCCTCCAGAAGGTAGCGCCATTCCTCCAGAGCCAGTTTGACTGCTAATAGCTCTCGGTCACCGATGGTGTAGTTGCGTTCAGGCGCTGAGAAGCTCTTGGAGTAGAAACCGCAAGGAACCATCTTCCCGGTGGAGGACTTCTGCATGAGCACTGCTCCGGCTCCAGAGGAGGAGGCATCCACCTCCAAGGTGAACTGTCGGTTTAACTCAGGACGGTGGAGCACAGGAGAGGAAGCAAATGCCTGTTTCAGGGAGCCAAACGCGGCATCGGCCGCAGGTGACCAGTCCTTTGGATTAGCCCCTTCTTGGTCAAGGCAGAGAGAGGCGCAGTCAGGGCAGAGAAGTGAGGGATGAACTGACGGTAATAGTTCGCAAATCCAAGAAACCGTTGAATTGCCTTCAGTCCGGAAGGAGGGGACCAGTTGAGAATGAAAGAGACCTTCTCTGGGTCCATCTGCAGGCCGGTATCGGAGATTATGTAACCCAGGAACTGAAGAGAAGACTGCTCGAAGACACACTTCTCGTACTTGGCGTACAGACGATTCTCTCTCAGTCTTTGTATTACCAGCTGCACATTCTCTCTGTGGGTCTGGAGGTCCGGAGAGAAGACCAGGATGTCATCCAGATACACCACCACACAGACATAGAGAACGTCCCGGAACACGTCATTCACCAATTCTTGAAAGACTGCTGGTGCGTTACACAGGCCGAAGGGCATCACACAATACTCGTAGTGCCCATCGCGAGTATTGAATGCGGTCTTCCATTTGTCCCCAGAGCGGATGCGGACCAGGTTTTAGGCACCCCGAAGATCCAACTTGGTAAACACACGAGCTCCTCTAAGCCGATCAAACAATTCGGGGATGAGCGGCAGGGGGTATTTATTTTTTACGGTGATTTGGTTCAATCCCCGGTAGTCGATGCATGGGCGCAGGTCGCCCTCTTTCTTCTTAATGAAGAAGAAGCCTGCTCCAGCAGGAGAGGAGGATCTCCGGATGAATCCCCTTGCCAGGTTCTCAGTGATATAGGCAGACAGGGCTCTTGTTTCAGCAGGGGACAAAGGATATATCCGTCCTCGAGGTGGTGTAGTTCCCGGGAGTAGGTCGATGGCACAGTCGTAAGGACGATGTGGCGGCAGTACCTCTGACTCCTTTTTATCAAAGACATCCGCGAAGGACCAATAGGCCGAAGGCAGTCCTGGTAGGGACTCCGGAACCGGAGGTCGTCGGATGGGCTGTATAGACTTCAGGCAGTTCTCGTGGCAAGAGGAGCCCCAACGGGTAATTTCACCAGTACGCCAGCTGACCGATGGTTCGTGTGTCCGTAACCAGGGGAGTCCCAGCAGGATTTGATGAGACATGTGTGGGAGGACGTAGAGAGTGATGTTCTCGGTGTGCAGGGCACTGATACGTAGTTCTACTGGCTTGGTGATTCACGAGATGGTGTCAGAGAGGGGTCTCCCATCTACAGAGGCAATCACAAGGGGTTTGTCGAGTGGAGTAACCGGCACCTGGTACTTGTCCACCGTGGCCTGCTGGATGAAATTGCCTGCTGCCCCGGAATCGAGGTACGCCTCGGCCGTGAACCGCGTCTCTCCCGTTGTCACTTGAACAGTCCACGTAACCGGGTCTGAGAGAGTCCCAGCACCTAGGGTGGCCTCTCCTACCAACCCTAGGCTTTGGAGTTTCCCGGCCTCTCTGGACAGGAATGTAGCAGGTGTGTGCCCTCTCCGCAGTAGAAGCAGAGACCCTTAGCGAGCCGTTCTGCTCGGCGTTGTTCGGACTGCCTCAGATGGTCAATCTGCATGGGTTCGTGGACAGAGACGCCAGACGATGCCGACTGAGATACGACGGGCTTCTGCGGAGGAGAGAAATTCCGTATCGGACGTCTCTCGCGGGACACCTCTTTGGATCGTTCCTGAAAACGGAGGTCAACGCGGGTGGCTAGTGCAATTAGGGTATCCAGAGTGGAAGGAACATCGCGGCCTGCCAGCTCATCCTTAATACGACTGGAGAGTCCTTCCCAGAAAACGGCGGTGAGGGCTTCATTGTTCCACCCCAATTCTGAGGCCAAGGTGCGAAAGCGGATGGCATATTGGCCCACCGTCAAGGTCCCCTGACGTAGCCTGAGGAGTGATGAGGCGGACGCGGCGGCACGTCCGGGTTCGTCAAAGGTGGTTCTAAACACCTGCAGGAAGTCCTGGATGTTAGCAGTTACAGGGTCCTCCCTCTCCCACAAGGGGTTCATCCAGGCCAGTGCCTCACCCTCCAGATGGGACATCACAATCGCCACCTTGGCTTGGTCGGAGGCAAACGGGTGCGGAAGCAGCTTAAAGTGGAGGGAGCACTGATTCAAGAATCCTCTGCAGGTCTTAGGATCTCCGGCATATCGGGGTGGAGAGGCCAAGCGGAGTATAAAAGCTTCCGAGGAAGCCGCCACGGGAACTGCGGCCATGGACTGTGCTGTAGAAGCCTGAGATGCCAGGGACGTGGCAGTTGCTTGCAGCGTGTTCAAGCGGGTATCCACCGAGGACATGAAGGCCAGCATGCGGGACTGGGTCTCGCGCTGTCGTCCGAGTTCCTGCTGCAAGTTGCCCAGCTGGGCCGCTAGTGCTTCGGCGGGATCCATGGTCTGTTCTTACTGTTAGGACCAGGTGGACAGGTAGGCCCAGGAGGTGGATCCACTGGGCTGAACACCTCACCGAGGGCAAGGTGCCCAGTAGCCGGAGCACTACGGGTAGCAGGACAGTCCATTCAGAGGAGGGGAGTAAAGAAGTCCCTGGGACCACGGAGTCTCTGAAGGTAGTCCGGGTGACGGAGCTCAGGTTCGGAGGCCGAGATGATGTCAGGCAGAATCCGGAACCAACGGAGCGAGGAGGTGAGTCACCACACGGATCCAGGGATCGGAGATGGTATGGACTGACGAGATGGCGGACAGTCACCGTTCGGGGTTCGGTAATCGTCAGGACCGGTTGGCGAGACAGGAGCGACTCTACAAGAGAGATAGGTAAGTATGGAACAAGACACAGGGAGACCTGACTCCTAGCTTAGCAAACACAAAGAACAGGCCCCGCCCACTTGGAAAGGATCCCCCTATATACCCTGTACCTGATTCTTCAATATCCTGTTGGAGGACACTGGCCCTCTAAGAGAGGGTCAATGACCGCGCGCGCGCCCTAATGCGCATGCGCGAGGCCCAGGTGCCAGAAGCCAGAGCAGGGAGCGGTGCACAGGAGGCAGGAGTGCCGGGCTGGCTCAGCGTTGCCGACGGGCGCCGGGAGCGGGGACCGGGCTGCCTGGAGACCGCAGGTGATGGGGCATGGAGGCTGTGGAGCGGGGGACCGGGAAGCATGGCACGGGAGCGACGGAGCGTGACATGAGAGCGGGGAAGCGTGGCAGGGGAGCCGGTGAGCAAGGCAGGGGAGCCGGGGAGCATGGCAGGGGAGCCGGGAAGCATGGCAGAGGAGCCGGGGAGCGTGACAAATATGTACCACCTACACTTGGTCTTCCATCTGCTCAAACAACTGCATCATTATTTGTTCCAAGTACAACAACTGTTACTAGTAGAAACACTGATCAGTCACTCACTAGTGATGAGCGAGCATGCTTGTAACTACTCGGTACTCGCACGAGTATCGCTGTACTCGGGCTGCTCGGCGGGGACCGAGTAATCTCGCGATACTCGTGCTGTACTCGTGGTCTTCATCCCTGCATGTTGGCGCTCTTTTGAGAGCCAGCCCTCATGCAGGGATTGGCTGGCAGACCACTGCAATGCCACAGCCCTGTTAGTTGTGGAATTGCAGTGATTGGCCGGCCTGCACAGCGTGACCGAGCCTTTATACCGGCCGGCGCGCTGTGCTCTGCTCACAGCTATCCAGACAGTCAGTGCAGGGAGAGTGTCGCTGATTCAGGGAAAGCTTTGCGGCCCTTTATAGTTAGTTCCGGAGCAGGGCTGCAAACAGTGTGACCAGAAGTCCTTCTCAGGACTATTATAGTTGTATACAGGCAGGCAGGGTATAGCCAGGTCGGAGTACAGTAGCAGAGTCCTTCTCAGGACTATTGTTGCTATATACAGGCAGGGTATAGCCAGGTCGGAATACAGGCTAGTGACCAGAAGAGTCCTTGTCGGGACTATTGTAGCAGTATACAGGCAGGCAGGCAGGCAGGGTATATAGCCATTCCTAGTGGTGACCGTATACCAGCCTTCATCATATCTGGGGCTGGTGTACACAGTCTAAAACAGTCCAGATAGTGTCAGACTTCTCAGTAATTGTCGCTCCTAAAAACCAGTTGGGTTCTTATTGCGTCCGTGCTTGCATTTAAAAACAGCACGTGTGTGTCTGTCGGTGGCAGCGTACAGGTGCACGTTTTGCACAAACTATTATATAACGCACAAGTCTAGTGTATAATACACGTCAGTCAGCAGTGGCTGATAGTGTCAGACTTCTCAGTAATTGTCGCTCCTAAAAACCAGTTAGGTTCTTATTGCGTCCGTGCTTGCATTTAAAAACAGCACGTGTGTGTCTGTCGGTGGCAGCGTACAGGTGCACGTTTTGCACAAACTATTATATAACGCACAAGTCTAGTGTATAATACACGTCAGTCAGCAGTGGCTGATAGTGTCAGACTTCTCAGTAATTGTCGCTCCTAAAAACCAGTTAGGTTCTTATTGCGTCCGTGCTTGCATTTAAAAACACCACGTGTGTGTCTGTCGGTGGCAGCGTACAGGTGCACGTTTTGCACAAACTATTATATAACGCACAAGTCTAGTGTATAATACACGTCAGTCAGCAGTGGCTGATAGTGTCAGACTTCTGAGTAATTGTCGCTCCTAAAAACCAGTTAGGTTCTTATTGCGTCCATGCTTGCATTTAAAACAGCACGTGTGTGTCTGTCGGTGGCAGCGTACAGGTGCACGTTTTGCACAAACTATTATATAACGCACAAGTCTAGTGTATAATACACGTCAGTCAGCAGTGGCTGATAGTGTCAGACTTCTCAGTAATTGTCGCTCCTAAAAACCTGTTAGGTTCTTATTGCGTCCGTGCTTGCATTTAAAAACCGCACGTGTGTGTTGCAGTCGGTGGCAGCGTCAGGCTCCACATTGTCCCTGGATAGAGATGTGCATAAGGGCCTCAAAACATTGTTCCCATTGCAAAGGAGCGGGTCGCCTGTCGTTGTAATGTCCATTCTGAAAGAATGGTCGAAAAAATTTACCACTGGGGGTATACCTGAAACAACGGCCTAACTATTGTAACGGTCATCATGATGGCGCATGAGGAGAAGGAGGAGCAGTCCAGCGATTAGCCAAAGTCCAGAAGTGTGTACCCATGGGTGAGTGTAGGTACATGGCAAACTTTAAATTCCGCTCTCATTTGCTGGTGGTGTGGTGAAGTCTGGCCCAATCCAACCCTTGTTCATCTTGATCAGAGTCAGCCTGTCAACATTTACAGTTGACAGGCAGGTGCGTTTATCTGTAATGATTCCACCTGCGGCACTAAAAACACGCTCTGACAAAACGCTAGCGGCAGGGCATGCCAGGACTTCGAAGGCGTAGAGAGCCAATTCATGCCACGTGTCCAGCTTGGATACCCATTAATTGTAAGGCACAGAGGAATGTCGGAGTACAGTTGTTTGATCTGCAAGGTACTCCTTGAGCATCTGGGCAAACTTAGGATTTTTTGTGGCACTACCCCGCACCTCAGGGGCTGTGGTATGTGAGGGCCTGAGAAAACTGTCCCACATCTTAAAGACTGTTCCCCTACCTCTGGCGTATTGGACTTGTGCCCCTCTCGGCTGTACGCCTTGGTTGTCCACTGATTCCTGACCTATGCCGCTAGCGTTTTGTGAGGGGAATGCTTTGCCTACTTCCGTGACTATGGCCTTCTGGAACTGCTGCATTTTGCCTGACCTCTTCGCCTCGGGAATAAGAGACATAAAGTTCTCCTTGTAGCGTGGGTGTAACAGTGTTACCAACCAGTAATGATTGTCGGCAAAGATGTTCTTAACGCGAGGGTCATGAGACAGGCAGCTTACCATAAAGTCAGCCATGTGTGCCAGACTCTTAACAGCCATCACTTCAGTATCCTGACCAACACGATGACTGAACATGCTGTCCTCCTCCTCCTCCTCCTCCTCCTCCTCCTCATCTACCCTGTCCTCTGGCCAGCCACGCTGAACCGAGGATATGACTGCATGTCATATCCTCAATTTGGCCAGAGAGTTGCTCCATGTCTTCATCCTCCTCCTCGTCATAGTCCTCCACTGCACGTTGTGATGAGACGAGGCTGGGCTGTGTGTTATCACCCACACCCACTACTGTTTCTTGCTCAAACTCATCGCGCTCCGCCTGAAATGCATCATGGTTGTTTTTTGAGCAGAGACCATTTTAGAAGGCAGAGAAGCGGTATGGTGACGCTAATAATGTCGTCATCGCCGCTCACCATCTTGGTGGAGTCCTCAAAGTTTTGGCGGATGGTACATAGGTCGGACATCCATCTCCACTCCTCAGGTGTTATGTGTGGAGTTTGACCCATTTCCCTATGGCTTAGGTGATGCAGGTACTCAACAACTGCCCTCTTCTGCTCACATATCCTGACCAACATGTGCAGAGTTGAATTCCAACGCGTGGTGACATCACACACCAGTCTGTGAGCCGGAAGATGCAAAAGGCGCTGAAAGCCGGCAAGGCCGGCTGAAGCAGTAGGTGACTTTCGAAAATGTACAGACAGGCGGCGAACTTTTACCAGCAGATCAGACAGCTCTGGGTATGACTTTAGAAACCGCTGAACCACGAGGTTGAGCACATGGGCCACGCATGGAACATGTGTCAGCTGGCCTCGCCTCAAAGCTGCCACCAGGTTCCGGCCATTGTCACACACAACCTTTCCTGGCTTTAGGTTCAGAGGTGTGAGCCAGTGATCTGCCTGCTGTTTCAGAGCTGTACACACCTCTTCTGCATTGTGGGGTTTGTCACCTATGCAGATTAGCTTCAGCACAGCCTGTTGCCGCTTCGCCGAGGCAGTGCTGCAGTGCTTCTGTGTCGCCCTGGACAAGCCAGGGGCCACAGAGCACAACACTTACACACCCCACACTCCCTGCAGGAATATCATAGTCAAAACACAAAATCCTTGTTGCCTTCCCCAGGGGCTGTTGTCCACACCAGGGGGTGGAGCCAGGCGGTTGGTCTCCACTCACCAAGGAGGAGGGAAAACACAGGCAGTGAGAGTTAAGCTAAGGAATTGGAAGGAGGAAAGTAGTAGAGAGGAGAAAAGTGACAGCAAAGAGCCTGAAGTTGGTCCGGGTGTGTGGCCCGGACAGGACAGCAAGGTTGGCAGGATGTGGTGACCGTCTGCAGTGGAGGCCGATTGGAGTCTGCCGTAAGGACCGTGGACGGGTGGTGACCCGGCCGTACCGGACCGGTATACAAAGAGAAGACAGCACCATTGGCAGGGGCCTTTCGGATCCCGGCAAGGCTTGGTGTCGCCGTGAATTTGCCAAATCCGTTAGTGAAGGGGACCTCAGGGTTTCCAAACAGCCAAGTCACGATAGAAGGCAACCGTCCAACCGTGAAGGGGAGACACCGCCACCGCCAAGGGCAACCGTCTCCCAGGGCCAGCGCCTGTGGGCAAAAGGGTCTCCTCCGGCCCATATCCAGGTCGGGGAGCGGGTTACCGGTGGGAAACCATCACTACCAACACTGAAATTAGGTGCAGGGAGAGACAGTCATCACTAACCTGCAGGGAGGAACAACCGCAGCCGTCCGAGGGACCCGTCCATCCAGCCACTTGTTTTACCGTGAACTGTGTCATCATCATTGGGCTGAGTGAGTACCTCCGTGCCGTGCGGCACAGCGCTGCCCCTGCGACCCTGCACCTCATCAGGCCCCGCTACCCGCCTGTCATCCATCTCTACCCCATCACCGGGCCCCGGGACAACCAACCCCCCTACCCACGGAGGGGAGAAATAACAACAAAGCTGCTCCCTGTCACAGGCTCCCGGGATACCCGTCCAGAGCAGCGGTGGTGTCCACACAATCACCACAACCGTGGGTGGCGTCACGGACAATATCCCCAAAACCCAAACCACCCCTTTTCACTCACGGGCGAGGAGCGCCGCTCGAGCCTCCGGGATCCGGCCATCGCTCGAGCCACCGAGCAGCAGCAGCCGTAGAGCAGCGGCAGCCGGACCCGAGCAGTGGGAGAGCACAGCGTCCCCTCCTCCGCCCGCGACAATTCCAGCTTGGGACTGGTGTGGAGGGTAAAGTGGATGAGGATGCGCAGGAGGAGGAGGAGGCTGAGGAGCATGACATTCCGGAGCTGTAGAGTGTGGGTGAAACACTGACTGAGGTAGGGCCTGCAAACCTTGGTGTGGGAAGGACGTGTTACGTCCCTCGCTCAGACTTGGTCCCAGCTTCCACAATATTAACCCAGTGTGACGTCAACGAGATGTAGCGGCCTTGCCCACATGCACTTGTCCACGTGCCTGTGGTTAGGTGGACTTTGGGTGAAACAGCGTTGTTCAGGGCACGTGTGATGTTTTGTGACACGTGGTTATGCAATGCGGGGACGGCACACCGGGAGAAATAGTGGCGGCTGGGGACCGAGTAACGTGGGACAGCTGCCACCATCAGGTCGCGGAATGCTTCTGTCTCAACCAGCCTAAAAGGCAACATTTCCAGCGCAAGCAGTCGCGAAATGTTAGCATTTAGAAGTGTGGCATGTGAGGCGTTGTCAGTGTATTTGCGCCTGCGTTCAAAGGTTTGCTGAATGGATAACTGAACGCTGCGCTGGGACAAGGACGTGCTTGATGATGGTGTTATTTCTGCGTGGGCAACGCAGAGGTGCAGGGCCGGAGGAGGCTTGTTCGCGGGCAGCATGGACAGGGGATTGGCTCGCATGCACAACAAGCGAAGATGTAGCAGTGACATCAGCAAGCACTGCTCCTCGACTCTGTTGTACATCCCACAAAGTCGGGTGCTTGGCTGACATGTGCCTGATCATTCTGGTGGTGGTCAGGCTGCTAGTTTTGGTACCCCTGCTGATGCTGGCACGGCAGGTGTTGCAAATGGCCTTTTTAGAATCATCTGGAGCCAACTTAAAAAACTGCCAGACTCGGGAAGACCTAACATTTGTACAGGCACCTTGTGTCGTGTTGTTCCGGGGAACAGTTGCCTGACGTCTGCCTGGGGCCACCACCCTGCTTCTTACTGCCTGTTGGGATGCTACGCCTCCCTCCCCCTGTGCACTGCTGTCCTCGCTCTGCATATCCTCCTGCCAGGTTGGGTCAGTTACTGGATCAGCCACCACGTCGTCTTCGTCTTCCGCACCCTGCTCCTCCTGACTTCCTGACAATTGTGTCTCATCATCGTCCACCCCTTGTTGAGACACGTTGCCAACTTCGTGAGAAAATGGCTGCTGAAATATTTGGGCATCTGTACATACGATCTCCTCATGACCCACTTCAACAGGAGCTGGCGAGAGGCCAGAATGTGTGAATGGAAACGTGAACGAACAGCTCTTCTGAGTGTCCAAGTGTGGGATCAGTAATGTCCGTGGACGTGTACTCGGCCTGGTGGTAGGAAGGAGGATCAGGTTCCAAAATGTGCGGTGCAGTATCACGGCTACTGACACTTGACCGTGTGGAAGACAGAGTGTTTGTGGTGGTGCCAATCTGACTGGAAGCATTATCCGCTATCCAACTAACAACCTGTTGACACTGGTCTTGGTTCAAGAGCGGTGTACTGCTGCGGTCCCCAAGAATTTGGGACAGGACGTGCGAGCGAGTAGATGTGGCCCTTTGTTGTGGCGAAATTAGAGCTTGCACACGACCTCGGTCTCTGCCTGCACCACAATCACGTCCACTTCCTTGTTCGTTGACAACGCCCTTGCGCATTTTGCAATGCTGTGCTGATGTGTATTCACTAGACTTGTGCGTTATATCCAAGTTTTTGCAAAATGCACACAAGTGCAGCGGAAAGCTACCACCAACAGGCACACACGTGCGGTTTTTAAATGCAAGCACGGAGGCACTAAGAACCTAACAGGTCTCTATCCAGGGACAACGTGGAGCCTCCCAATTTTTGGCTGCCCTGCCTAAGGGCTATACTACAATAGACCCACTTCCTTACAATGGGCACTTCAGGTTTCCAGGCCCTCATGCACGTCTCTATCCAGGGACAACGTGGAGCCTCCCAATTTTTGGCTGCCCTGCCAAAGGGCTATACTACAATAGACCCACTTCCTTCCAATGGGCACTTCAGGTTTACAGGCCCTCATGCACGTCTCTATCCAGGGACAACGTGGAGCCTCCCAATTTTTGGCTGCCCTGCCTAAGGGCTATACTACAATAGACCCACTTCCTTACAATGGGCACTTCAGGTTTCCAGGCCCTCATGCACGTCTCTATCCAGGGACAACGTGGAGCCTCCCAATTTTTGGCTGCCCTGCCAAAGGGCTATACTACAATAGACCCACTTCCTTACAATGGGCACTTCAGGTTTCCAGGCCCTCATGCACGTCTCTATCCAGGGACAACGTGGAGCCTCCCAATTTTTGGCTGCCCTGCCAAAGGGCTATACTACAATAGACCCACTTCCTTCCAATGGGCACTTCAGGTTTACAGGCCCTCATGCACGTCTCTATCCAGGGACAACGTGGAGCCTCCCAATTTTTGGCTGCCCTGCCTAAGGGCTATACTACAATAGACCCACTTCCTTACAATGGGCACTTCAGGTTTACAGGCCATCATGCACGTCTGTATGCAGGGGCATTGGTGAACCTCACAATTTTGGACTGCCCTGGCAAAGGAAAATACTACAAAGACTCAGTTCCTCAAAATGGGCACATTAGACTCAGAGGCCTTTATGTACGTCTCTTCTCAGGGACATCGGAGTGCCACACAATGTTTTCACGTAAAATCTTTCATGTATTAATCTCAAAAAGTAACATACACCAGCTCTATCTCACTATTGGGTATGTGCCCTTAACATTTCTGCCATGAAAAATCATTTTGGGGTCATTTTGGAAGGTTTTCTGGTGAGTCCGTAAAAATGGCGTGAAACGCGGACAAAATTGTTCACAGCTGTGACTTTTGAGTGATAAATGCTTCAAGGGGTCTTCCCCATGCTGTTGCCATGTCATTTGAGCACTCTTCTGAGACTTTTGTGACATTTTTAGGGTTTCTCCATGCTGCCGGGGGGTCATTTCACAAAAATACTCGGGTCTCCCATAGGATAACATTGGGCTCGTTGCTCGGCCCGAGTACACGAGTATCTTGGGATGCTCGGCCCGAGCTTCGAGCACCCGAGCTTTTTAGTACTCGCTCATCACTATCACTCACTACAACATCTAGTGTTGTGCAGCAAACATATTCTGTAGATGTCAATGCAATGGAGACTACACAGGAAAACATCACTAGCCTAGAGGATTTAGTTGAATCATAATGTGATATTGTATGTATTATTTTACATTTTGGTATGTTTTCTAGGGTATTGCTGGTCGGAAAACATTTCAAAATGTAACACATTACTTACTCTATATGCATGGGGTCATATTTGTGTTTTCCTTTAAAAAAATTCAATAGCAATTACTCTATCACTTCAAAAACATTACCTGCCTGTTAGAATGTTGCCTTGCTCTGGACATGTTGTTTGGACCATCCATTAGAAAAAACTGGGTTTAGGGAAAAAATGCACGCACATAAACTACTACACTAACATTCAGACACCTTTATTATTAAAAATCCAGCCACTATGCAGTATCTGCATATGATCTGGTCCCATACTTGTATTCCAATAGTGTCAAACAAATTATGTTTGCATGACATTATTGCATAATAAAGTATGGTGTTTTGTATGGGTTAATGTCCCTGACAAAAGTCTGTAAAAAAATAATAGAATACAGGGTGTTTTGCAAAAGATAACAGACATACATAGGTTCAATAAAAAATCTGGACTAATTTTTTCAAATCCAATTTGCCATATTTTTATTAGTCATGTACATTCAGTAGCACTGTTACTTGCAAAACAAAAATTCCTGATTTTATAGCAATAAAGTTAAATCACAATAGCTTATTGGGACCACAAACACAACCAACCAACAAAAAAACCCACAAATTATACCTATGTATGGTCATTTTCTCTTTTGTATTGCATATGTGTTTGTGATTATGTAACCAAGTGATAAAAAACTATAACAATGTCAAATTTATACATGACTATGGCGATTTAAACTAAGATAATCTTTAAACTGATTCCTCACTTGTAGACCAGAAGTGGACACATTGGTTCTAACACTACCATTCTCTACAAATGGTGCATTTAAAGCAGGCAACTCCTCAATGTCTTCGTCATTGCTTTCATGTAATCTACAGTAATTATGTAACACTACTGTAGCTTTAATGACAGCCTTTGACGGTGGTTGGTTGAATTTGGATGGTGGTTTGATAAATGCGCCATCTTGAGGCCAAAATGCCAAAGGCACATTCAACACAGCGACGTGCTCTGGCCAATTTGCTATTAAATAGGGCTTTTGATCTGTCCAGCCCCCTTCTGGGATATGGATGCATCAAATGCCTAGACAATGCAAACTCCTGATCTGCAACCATGACAAAAGGAACAATAGGGCCATTATTACCAGGCAATGGTCTTGGTGCAGGCAAACTTAAACTATCAGACATTAATCGTCTTGCTAAAAGTGAGCTTCTGAAAATGCGTGCATCTGTGGCACTGCCATAAGCCCCAATATCAGCAAATAAAAAGCAGTAGTTTGTATCTACCATGGCTAAAATAACTACAGAAAAAAACTTATGATAATTAAAATATCTTGATGCAGAGTTAGGTGGTTTCTTCACTTTAATGTGCTTTCCGTCAATGGCGCCAATACAATTAGGGAAAGCTGTTTTCTCCAGAAATTCTTCAGAAATGTGCATCCATTCCTGTGTTGAAGGCAGCTGCATGACATGATGCCTATGGGTCTCCCATAGCACAGTGCAGGTATGCAGGATAATCTTGCCAATTGTAGACCTTCCCAATAAGAATTCGAAATGTAGACTGCTGATGGATTGCCCAGTTGCAAGGTAACTGAAATAGAAAAAAAACATGACATTACTTTGACTATTCATGAAAGTAGTTTTTCAAAAAAAAATATTTGTGTCATCCAATGAATGGCGAGATACTATGTATGACTATTATTTTATTGCTTTTGTTGGAAAAACATATGTGTTGATATTTACTTTCCATTTTGTAAAAATAATTACTTTTCTGTTTAATAAACAAGATTGTTTGATTTATGACTCTTGTTTCTTTAATTTTGGTAGCGTTAGAATGGTAGATGTGAGCACTCAGATCATATTTTAAGATTACAATGAAGTTATTTGATCTATATAAGTTTTCAACAAATACCTAAATTTAAAATTACATAATTTCTACAAAATGATGCCTTTGAGATTTAACATGTATTTCAAAATAACAGATAAAGCATGAGTATACATGACAACACCTACTGTAAAGTCACCAACAGTCGTTCCTCAGGGGAGATGCTGAGGCACATACAGGTGTCCTGATGCTTCAAACAATGGTACACAAGGCCAAGGATGTTATCAAATGAATTCATGGTGAGATGGCAGTAGGCTTGGAATTTTGGTGGAAATTTCCGCATTTCGCCATAGAGAATATTAAAATGCCCATGGGTTTTCCTGAGCTTCACAAGGGGGTGAATCCACATCCTTCTATCCAGTGGTGGCTCTTCTTCAATCATATGTCGCCTAACCCCAAATCTCCTAGATATCAACCAGAGCAAATACATGGTTGCTTCATTGGAGAGAGACATTTTAGAGTGTGTATAATGTGAGAATGAGCTCAGAAGCCATGTTTTTAAGTGTTTTTTAAGCAAACTAACCAAATTGGGTAGTTAATTGACAAATTTAACACACCAGGAGCACATTATGATGGGCTAACAAGGTTATTTGTGTGAAAATACGGATCAGGAAAAACGGACGGCACACGGACTGCACACGTACGTATTTTATGTCAATACGGACATTCCACACGCACACACGGCTCGCATATGCCATCACAAGGATGACATACGTACCGGAGAAACGCCCCTAAATAACGGAACACGGACCCGAAAAACTGACCGTAAGACACGTACGTTTTAGGCCTTACATAAATCTTATTTAAGCTGGATAGGACATCTGTAGCCGGCACCGTCTCCAGGCAACTCCTATAGTACTCTTTAGCATATGTGTGCACACTGCAGATCTCTAGCAAAAAATACACCCTCTTGCAGAAAAACGCACCTCTGGACGAAAAACGCATCAAAAAATGTATGTTGCGTTTTCGGTGCCGCGTTTCTGCCACATTTTGGTGCGTTTTGCCTGCGTTTTTGCCCCTGCCTTTTTTTCAACATTGTCACTGGCAAAACACAGGGAAAAATGCAGAAAAGAAGTGATGTGCTGCTTCTTTTTTCTGCAACCAAAACTGCAGGCAAAAAGAAGCAACGTGTGCACAGCTTTTCAGATTTCTTATAGGCTTTGCTGGGGAAGGTCATACATGCAGTTTAGGATAACAAACAGCACACAAAACTGCACCAAAAAAGGAGCAAAAAAAACAGAGTGCACACAAGGCCTTAGGTAGATATTTGTGCTTTTTTATACCCTCTCTGACCAAGAGGTGTACTCTAAGGGCTTGTGCGCACACTGCGTCCTGACCAGTGCAGAAAAAAGCACACCCACTGGCAGACTTGACACTGCATTTTGACAAAAAGAATGCATCCAAAACACTTTTATTTTGGGTGCATTTTGCATGCATTTTACATGCGTTTTGGATGCATTTTTGTCAGTGCGGTCCCCCGGCAATTCAGCTCTGCTACATGCCCGCTGACAGCAGACACAGACAGAGCCGGGCGATGAGAATGGACTTGGATGACCTTCACCCGACTTCATTGTCATCCCGCTGCTCTGTCTCTGTGTGCTGTCATGAACTCAGATGAACCTCCGAGGTCAGTGCCAGAGTCCACAACAGTGACGTCAGAGCTTCACCCAAGCTCTCTATCTCTGTGTCGCAGCCTGATTTTCGGTCACACGTGAAGCACTCATCTGTGACCGCAAATCTCCTGAGTGGCTGAAGTGAGCCACGCGAACAGTGGTGCCGTCACTCAGGTTACTCGCGGGCACAGCTGCAGTCCTCCACCTGAGAGCGATGGCCACAGGTAACCTCAGTGACAGAACAGCTTATCACGCGACTGACTTCAGTTGCTGCGTGGAGCTCACAGCTAGCGGTCCTTCTCTATGGCCGCTCACTCGCTTTCAGCTTCCAATGTAGCAGAGCTGAAAGCGTTGTGGGACCTTGTGTTGATTACGTCGGACCTGGAGGTGTTTTTGAGGGGTTAATAAAGTGGTGAGAGAGGGTGTTTTTTTGTCTTTTATTTCAAATAAAGGATTTTTCAGTGTTTGTGTTTATTTACTTTCTCTACAGTTTAGTGATGGAGGTGTCTCAGTGACGCCTGCCATCACTAAGCTAGGAATTAGTGGCAGCTATGGGCTGCCATTAACTCCTTATTACCCTGATTGTCACCGCACCAGAGAAACGGGAAGAGCCAGGTAGAGTCCTGGAACTGTTGCATCTAATGAACGCAGCTATTCCGGGCAGCTGCTGGCTGATATTTTTAGAATAAGTGGCTACCCATAATGTGGCGCTCCTCATCCTGAGAATACCAGCCCACAGCTGTGTGGCTTTATCTTGGCTGGTTTTCAATTGGGTGGGGACCACACATTCTTTTTTTTTTAATTATTTATTTACTTATTTTACTGCACAATATAGACACACCCACTGGCGGCTGTGATTGGTTGCAGTGAGACAGCTGTCACTCAGCGTGGGGGAGGTGTCTGACTGTAACCAATCATAGGCGCTGGAGGGCGAAGGAGCAGGGAATACGAGATGGAATAATCAGCGGCCGCCATTTTCAAAAGAGGAGAAGCCACCACAGTGTGATCGCCATGCAGCGCCACGGTGGTGATCGGGGATCGGTGAGTAGGAGAGAGGGGGTGGGAGAGAGAGACCGACCGACATAGAGAGAGAGCCTGAAAGACCTGCATTTATTATGTCAAATAAACATGCAAATAACAACAAAAATGAAGTGCAGACGCACTGCTTAGCATTTTGGTAGCGTTTTTCAACAACTCATTGATTTCAATGGGTGTAGAACGCTGCCAAAAAGCTCAAAAGAAGTGACATGCTGCATTTTTAAACGCAAACATTTTGTCAAATTTTTTACTTTCAAAACGCTGCGTTCAAAAAAGCATTGTGCGCACGGATTTTGAATGATTCTCATAGACTTTGCAGGGGATGCAAAACACATGCATTTTGAAAATGTGACGCTGCAGCTTAAAACGCAAAAAAAAGCGCAAAAAAAAAAGCAACATACGCACGAGCCCCAACATTCAGTAATAGCGTGGTAGAACTTTGTTTATATATTTTTTCCCTTTCTATGACAGATCCAGACATGGGTCCTGTCCTTTACCAGCAGCTTTACATGTTGTATTTAAATTTTAATAAAAAACAATATATCATTGGAGCGCTAGTGGTTTCCTATTTTAATTTTAAATTCAAATTTTGTTAGATTCGCTCATCTCTAAAAGCAGGAAATGTTTACTTAGTGTTTTATGAATTTAAGCTCATTATTATTAAGGAACAAGGTCCAGACCTATGGTAAAAAAAAAAACTAGAAGAACTGAAAGAGGAGACTAAAAATGAAAATATAACTCCTTGTTCAAGACATATGAGAACACATTTTGCAACAGTTGTAAAATCTGTAAACTAAAAACTGAGCATAAAAAATAAGGGTTTGTCCAGTTGAATGTTGTATTTATTTTTAACCTACAGCAAAGGAATATGCTTTAAAAATATTTTACATTTGCAGAAAAAAATACATTAACATTGTGTCTGATATTCAATGTACTAAATAGCACTATGTAGTAAATATTAAGAAAATACAGTGCTGAACAGCTGACTCAAGGTCATGATAGGAATTCTTTCATTCTTTAACCCCCTCTATTATGTCCAGAGAGATGACTGTGATTATCAGTCACTGATCCTAATCAGATGTGCTCAGTTGCCTGTGATGATTTTTGGCCTATAGATTACACTCAATAGAACCACCTCATTGGGGACTCAAGCATATTCATTCACACATTACAATGTCAACTGCACTGTCAGCTATAGACATACACAGATATAGAGATTTAGGTGAAATGATAAGGATTAGAATTGACAGCTGGAAACCATTCTTACTAGCTCTGCACTTTTGTCTTTATGCTGTAATGTCATCTACATACCAAAAAATGCAAAGGCATTTTTACATTAGGTCATGTGCAGTATTTATAGAACCACTAAAAGAGTCTGAAACACAAAATATTAGGCTACAATTCCATTCTATTTTTTACATTAAATGTTTGCTTATAATGCGAGTAGAGATGAGCCACCCCCCAAGAGTTCGGGTTTGGCTCGGTTCATCAAACGGTGCCCTGTTCGACGAACCGTTCGATGAACCGTTCAACGAACCTCTCGAACCCCATTGAAAACAATGGGAGGCAATCACAAACACATAAAAACACATTATAAATGTACACATACAGTTAATAAACATTGCCATAACACTTACCTGTCCTCGCGATCCGTCCTGCACTCTGTCTCCCGCCGCTTTTCCATTGGTAATCGCTGCGTCCTCCCGGTAACCAGCAGTGATGACAGTGTGGCGCCCCAGGAACTGGTCGCCACAACAGCATTGCCCCTCCAAAGGGTTAATGCTGAGCCTGGAGGTAATTGGGAGGTCTATTGGCCAGTAAGTTTAACATCCAATGCAGTTTCTCCCTCAGGCCAGCAGGGGGAGCTCTGAACCTGGAGTTCCAGGGAGCATTCCTTAAGTCTGACCTGAGGGAGGAGTCAGTGTTCAGTCTGTAGAGAGAAAGCAGAGAAAGCAGATGCAGAGTGGTGCTGTCTTGTGGAACTGGGGCCTGGAGCTGGAATAGCTTGGCCAAGTGAAGCAGGAGGAGCAGAGAGGCACAGAAGAGAATCAGACATCAGAGTCTGTGGTTGCCAGGGTATAAAATCTTTCCCTGGTGGCCGAATCCGGAGGGCAGAAGAGCTGCAAGACCCCTCCATCAGCAATCTGAAGGTACAGCTGCATCCCAAGGGCTCGGTGTGGACTCCAGCAGAGAAGCACCAGAGAGGGACTGCACAGCTTACCACACAGAAAAAGGGACGAACCACCGGTCCCAGCAGCAAGAGGGCCATTGCCAATCCAGAGAGAAGGGTCCTATAACAGTAAGGAAAGAACAGGAGTAGGCCTCATACTCATCTGGCCAAAAAGATTCATCAGTTACTTCCAGGCCGGCCGGAGCCCTTGACCACCTGTAACGGTCTCCCAGGACTAACCGTTTGCAAAGTAAAAGAGGAGAAGGTAAAGAGACTGTTGTTTGTGTCCGGTCCTTTCACCGCCTGTCGGCCCTGCACTACACCTTACACCATAGACTCTCACGAACACCAACAGTGTCCCCGGGGCACCGCTCCACCTGTGGGGAGCAGTACCACCATTGCTGCCATTCCATCACCCCGGAGGCCTCATACAGCAGCGGCGGCTTAATAGCCGCAAACCACACGTGGCGTCACGACAAATATAAACTTTATTCACCCCAAGTCACCAGCCATATTAATTGACACCCACCAGGGCCACGGAGCCAGGCCCCGCCACCACTGATGACCCCCGGACTAGTCCGGCCCGGCACCGAGTGTCCCATAGCCCTGGGGTGGGCGAGTCAACTTTGGCGTCACGAACAGGATTTCGTGCCCGGTCCCACCGGGTACTGTGCGCCTGCAGAAACTGTGCTTCTGCAGAAACTGTGCTTAAAAGACTGTGTTACTGTTTGAAAACTGCCGCCGCCATTAGCCTTGCTGAGCGCAGGAAGAAGGGGGGCGTGCCTGAAAAAGAGCGCGAAGGGAGCGCGCCATCAGAGCAGAGAGCCGTTAACCCCGCGCGACCCAGAAGGGAATTTGAAAAGAATGCGGAGCCTGGTAAGGTTCACTAAGGGGGAGAAAGATGTCCGACTCAGAGGGAGAGCAGGTGGCTGCCAAAGCCCGAGACGCCGCAGCACCAGCCGAAGCAATCCCAGTCGCCCCAGCCCTTGCTGTAGCGCCGGTAATGCCGATCACAATGCCGTACATCCCGGGAGCAGAATGGCTACCGCAGTACTCCGGGGAGTCACATACCCTGAGCGACTTCAGAGAAAGGCTGCACAGCTTGTTTAGAATGTATCCTCTGACTGAGAGCCAGATGATGGGCATATTAATGGGGCAGCTAGCTGGCGCAGCCCAGCGTGAAGTAAAGTCCTGGCCTGATACAGATAAAGGGACAGCAACCCAGATACTGGCCAAGTTAAAGAGTACTTTTGACACCCGCACCGCAGCAGAAATAAAAATGAGATTCTTCGGGTGCAAACAACGGGCCACAGACAGCATACGGGACTATGCCTTAAACCTGCAGGAGGCCCTGAAAGCAATTAAACAGGTGGACCCAGAGAGTGTACGTGAAGAAGACAAACTCCTAACTGAGCAGGTCATAGAAGGGCTCCTGTCAGATGCCCACAGGACACAGCTGCGTATCATGGTCCTGCAGAACCCTGCTCTGGACTTTGCAAAGTTTAAGGACCAGGCCATCCGGGTACTGAGAGAATCTACACCGAATGACCCAGTACCCCTCCGGCCTCTTGCTATCACGTACCCAGGGGTGGTGCCTGCAACACGAGCTGCTGCGGGGGCTGAGGCGCAGTCCCTGGATAAGGATCCCGCTGCAGAGCTCAGACAGCAGGTCCAGGAGCTGACCAAGACTGTAGCTGCCCTTGCCAAGACCGTGCAGTCTCTACAAGTATCGCCTGCAAGAATCGAGTTGGCCTCCAGCCCAGATGACGTCCCATGGATGCGACAGAGGAGGATTCCGCCGACCCGAGGAAAAGACACAGACCGGTATGATTCAACTGGACAACCGATCTGCCGCCACTGCAGCCAGGCGGACCACATTGCAAGACACTGTCCTTTAAATGGGCCGAGCCTGGGGCCAGGAGCCAACCCCCAGGTGTAAGGAAGCCCGGCTCAACCCCCAGCCGCAGCAAGTATGTGGGAGGATGACCGGTCCTTCCTATTGTGCTGGATGGGATCCCTTTGAATGCCCTCCTGGATATGGGGTCCCAGGTAACAACCATCCCTTATAAACTGTACAAAAGATATTGGGCTGATTCAGACATTGCCCATGGCCCAGATGATGATTTAACAATTGTGGCCAGTAATGGTCAGCCCTTGCCTCAAATTGGGTACAAGGAAGTAACCATTAAAGTGGGGCGGGTAGAAATGCTGTGTCAGGGGATGATAATTGTAGATATTGATCGCAAAGAATCTCACCCACTGCTAACCATTGGTACAAATGTGATGGAAAATTGTCTTGCCGAAGTGATAATTTTGTTGCAGAAGGAGTCTGAAGGTGCCAGTTCCGGGCAGCAGCGTGCCCTACAGAGGGAGATCAGAGCCCTGATGAGGAGGCAGCAGGTAGAGCTGGCCGGAGGAGAAATTGGCAGTGTAAGGGTAAGTGACCCTCTCCCCATTGCAATCCCCCCAAAAAGTGAAATGTTGATATGGTGTCGGGCAGCAATAGGTCTCAAGGGTCAAGATTACCAGGCCCTGGTGGAACCTGTGTATTCAGAAAGTAGGCCTGGAGTCCTGATAGCCAGAGGGGTAGCAGACGTCCGCAAGGGAAGAGTGCCCGTCCGCGTCCTGAATTGTGGGGAGGAGGAAGCCAAATTGCCCCGGTACGCCACTGTAGCAAAACTGTACACTGTCAGTAACAATACCATCAAAGCAGTGGAACCCTTGATCCCGTCCGACCAGGCGGAAGACAATGGCTCCAAGGCACAGCTGGAAGACTGGTGCCAAAAATTACATGTGGGCACCGAATCCACCCCCTCACACCAAAAGCATGGGGTTTACTGGGTGGTACAGGAGTATGAGCGGGTCTTCAGCAAACACCCCCTAGATTTTGGGCAGGTAAAAGGGGTTAAACATCAAATCCCCACGGGTGATCATCATGCCATTAAAGAGAGATACCGCCCTGTACCCCCAGCACAGTATCAGCGTGCCAAAGAAATGTTACGGGAAATGAAGGAGGCTGGGGTTATCAGAGATAGTTGTAGCCCCTGGGCAGCTCCACTAGAGCTTGTAAAGAAAAAAGATGGTACAATGAGAATGTGCGTAGATTACAGACAAATTAACCGCATTACACATAAAGATGCTTATCCACTACCCAGAATAGAAGAGTCACTAACAGCTTTAAAATCAGCTAATTATTTCTCCACCCTGGATCTCACCAGTGGGTATTGGCAGGTTCCCGTGGCAGAGGCGGACAAGGAGAAGACTGCATTCACGACACCAATGGGTCTCTGCGAGTTCAATTGTATGCCGTTCGGGCTCTGCAATGCCCCAGGGACATTTCAGAGATTGATGGAGTGCTGCTTGGGCCATCACAACTTTGAAACCGTGCTATTGTACCTGGATGACGTCATAGTCTACTCCAAGACCTACGAAGACCACCTGAGGCACTTAGCAGAAGTGTTTGAGTCCTTGTCGGAGTATGGCCTGAAGATAAAGCCGTCCAAATGTCACCTCTTGAAGCCAAAGGTACAGTACCTGGGTCATGTGGTCAGCGCAGAAGGTGTGGCACCTGATGCGGAGAAAGTCACCAAAATCAAGGACTGGCCAAGACCCACCATGCTAAAGGAGGTGCGGCAGTTCCTTGGGCTGGTGGGCTACTACCGAAGGTTCATTGATGGTTTCACCAAGATAGCAGCGCCTCTTCAAGATCTCCTGGTGGGCCAGCCAAAGAAGGCTAAGAAGCAAAGCCCTCCATTTGAATGGAACAGCCAAATAGAAACATCTTTTGTCCGGCTGAAAGGGGCTCTCACGGGAGAAGAAATTCTGGCCTACCCTGACTACAGCAAGCCGTTTGTACTGTACACAGACGCCAGCAACGTGGGACTGGGAGCAGTTCTGTCCCAGGTGCAGGGAGGCAGAGAGAAGGTGATAGCTTACGCCAGTAGGAAGCTTCGTCCCACAGAAAGGAATCCAGAAAACTACAGTTCCTTCAAGCTGGAGTTCCTCGCTATTGTTTGGGCAGTGGCTGAACGCTTCAAGCACTATCTGGCGTCGGCCAAGTTCACCATCTTCACGGACAACAACCCGTTGACACATCTGGCAATAGCCAAGCTAGGTGCGTTGGAGCAGCGATGGATGGCCCGGCTGTCTAACTTTGACTTTACCATCAAGTACCGGGCTGGCAAGAAGAATAACAATGCTGATGCGCTGTCCAGAATGCCTCACTTACCTGAGTCTGGAGAAGACCTGGATGAACTCGAAGAGATAGAGTTACCAGCTTTCCATCACCAAGGTGTTTCCCAGTGTGAGCATGCTGTAGGAGAGAAGCGCTCAAGCCAGCACGAGGTCTCGGTCAACCCATTTCTCCACCATAATTGGGAAGAGACACAGAACGGTGACCCGGCCGTGCGATTGGTCAAAGAAAAGCTAGCACAAGCTGAGACCCATCTCGGTCTAGACGCTCCACAAGAAGCCCAGCAGCTGTGGAAGGAGAGGGGACGACTGTTCACCTACCAAGGCAAGCTCTGCAAGAGATATGTCAACTGGCGAACGAATGAACTCGTCTGGCAGATAGTGGTCCCACAGAGGGATGCTCCAATGGTCCTAGCAGCTTACCATGATAAAGCAGGACACTTCTGGTGGAAGAAGTTGGAGACCCTACTCCACAATCGGTTCTACTGGGTGCACATGAGAAAGACAGTCGAGAAGTGGTGCCGAGACAGTGGTCCGTGTAACCTGAGGCGGAAGGATGATGCCAGCCAGAGGTCTCCCCTACAGCCAATTGTCACGAAGCAGCCCCTGGAGTTGGTGGCCCTGGACCACGTGAAGTTAACACCAAGCCGGTCAGGCTATGTGTACGCCCTCACCATTCTGGACCATTACTCTCGTTTCCTGGTAGTAGTGCCTGTGAAAGACAAGACAGCCAGAACAGCAGCTAGAGCATTTCAGGCATACTTTTGTCGACCTCACGGTTATCCGGAAAGGGTACTGACTAGAGTTGAGCGCGGTTCGCGGTTCGAGGTTCTCCAGTTCGCGGCTCGAATGATTTTGGGGGCTGTTCTAGATAGAACTAGAACTCGAGCTTTTTGCTAAAGCTCGATAGTTCTAGATACGTTCGAGAACGGTTCTAGCAGCAAAAAGACCAGCTAATTACTAGCTGGCTTTCCGCTGCAATAGTGTAAGTCACTCTGTGACTCACACTATTATGAAATTTCAGTGTATAGTGTGCGGGAACAGCGCTTTCAGATCACTGCTGTATGGATAATGGCGATCGCCATTTTTTTTTTTTCTTCCTTGTCTTCCTTCCCTAAGCGTGTAGTGGGGCGGGCCAGCATGTCAGCCAATCCCAGACACACACACAGCTAAGTGGACTTTTAGCCAGAGAAGCAACGGCATGTGTGATAGGATGTCCATGTCACATGTCCCTGCATTATAAAACCAGACATTTTCCTCCAGCACGCCATTATCTGCCTTCTGCGTCCTTGGTGTCAGTCATCACTGGCGCAGCTCCTATCGCCGATACTGCTGTGTACGCTCTATACACAGCGCTGTACAGCATAGGGATAGCACTTTCTATCAGTCCTTTTAAGGGCTAATACCGGCAGGGTCAGAGCCATAGGTGACAGGTCCGTGAAAACAGAGTTTAACAGCTACACAAGATGACAGCGTCTGTGTAGCTAAGGTCAGGGATTTCCTCGCTGCATTTCCCCATTAGGAGGGATAGAAAGGCAGGCTTCCTTTCCTTTACCCAGAGACCCACAACCCTGCCACTGTACCCTCCTGCCCTTTGCACCCTCAAACTCATTGTTACTAAGCCATTATACTAGCAAACACTGAGTGAATTTAGTGGCATCCTAAACGTGGCTGTTGGACTTCTGTATTGTCCCACTAGTGCAAAGATATTTGCAGCACGTCTGCCTGCATTGCACACTCAAACTCATTGTTACTAAGCCATTATACTAGCAAACACTGAGTGAACTTAGTGGCATCCTAAACGTGGCTGTTGGACTTCTGTATTGTTCCACTAGTGCAAAGATATTTGCAGCACGTCTGCCTGCATTGCACACTCAAACTCATTGTTACTAAGCCATTATACTAGAAAACACTGCTGCCAGTTTAAGGGCCGTAGTTGCATTGTCAGGGATAATTATTGTTGTTTATTCTGCTGTTAATAAAGCTAGACTACCGCTGAAATCTACACCACCTCTCAATTTTTACTACCACATTTAAAGTGCACAATCTTGTCGCTATCAAAATGGGTGGCAAAATGACAGATGCTGGTGGAAAGGGGAAGAGGCGTGTGGGAAAAGGAAAAAAAGGGTTTGTCCGTGGGGAAGGTGGCAAAGCTCCATTAACATCTGCTGAAGATAGACCATCTTCCAGCAAAAGTAAGATGTCTACTACTTACCGTGGACAATCCGATGTGCTCCCTTTTTTACGGACACGAACAACTGGAACAAAGGTAGATGATGGCCAAAAAAAGGAAAATGCTTGAATGGATCTCAAGTGGTCCAACAAGTGCCCTCTCCGCCACCTCAACTACCGCATCCACAAAACACCAGTCCTCTGAGTTGTCATCCCAATCAAACTTGCTTTCTCCCAGCTCTGAAGTCTCCATCCGCCCTGCACAGTATGGTGGAACTGAGATGGCTGAGTCTGCAGAGCTGTTCAGTCACACTATAGCCTGGGAATCAGAGGTCTGCTCCCAAGCTACAGTGAGTACAGACCAGGAAATGGTCTGCAGTGATGTCCAGAACCTTTGTGACTCTGATTCAGGCCGTGAGGACCAAGTTTCTGAGCATAATGTTGACCCTTTTTCACCAACTGTAACACCTGTTGGTATTTGGTATAGACAATGAGGAACATACTGATGACGATGAGACGCAGATACCAGATTGGGATGACAACTTAAATATTCGGTCAGGGCAAGAAGAGGCTCGGTCTGAGGGTGAGGGGAGTGCAAACACAACAATTGATGAGGAAGTTCTAGATCCCACCTACTGTCAACCCACAGTCAGGCACTCGAGGAGGTCAACAGAGGCGGTGGAGTAGGATGCAACTGACGACGAAGTTACCTTGCGCCTTCCTGGACAGAGTAGTAGTAATGGTAGCACGTCTACAACTGCATCCTCAGCCCCCACTGTGCCTCTGAGCACTAGTCGGGGTGGATCAGCAGGTCGCATGCCCTCTAAGCCTTGCCTAGCCTGGTAATTTTTTGACATAGCAAAAGATCGCCCAAATTATGTGATCTGTAAAATTTGTCATGATTATGTTAGTAGAGGTCAAAACCTCAGCAGTTTGACAACTTCTTCCAGGAATCGTCACATGAATAAATATCATATGTCCCGGTGGGAAGCTCACCGTGCTGCAATGCGGCCTAGCGGAGCAAACCATCCACCACCTGCCCCTTCTAGTGCATCCGCGCTCTCTTCATATTCTAGGACTGTGGGGACAGCTGTCACACCTGGTTTTCCACGCACAACTTCCACCACTGTAACCGCAACAGGCAGTTTGCTTGGTAGGTCGTCAGTTGGTTTGGAAGGGGAAACAAGTACGTGTGTACAGCTCTCTCAGACATCGATAGCACCAACGTTGAATGAAGGCGACATCATGTCTACGCCTGCACTTTCCTCACAAACTTGCATTTTTCCAGGGACACCCTACTCAACACCGTCTACACACAGCAGCCAGATCTCTGTCCCTCAGATGTGGACAAATGAAAGGCCATTTCCTGCGACCCATGACAAAGCTAAGAGGTTGACTTTATCCCTCTGTAAGCTCTTGGCTACCGAAATGCTGCCTTTCCGCCTGGTGGACACACAGGATTTTAGAGACCTTATGTCTGTCGCTGTGCCCCAGTTCCAGATGCCCAGTCGCCACTACTTCTCTAAGAAAGGTGTGCCCACGCTACACCAGCATGTTGCACACAACATCACCGCTTCCTTGAGAAACTCTGTGTGTCAACGGGTGCATTTCACCACCGATACTTGGACCAGTAAGCATAGACAGGGACGTTACATGTCGCTGACTGGGCACTGGGTAACTATGGTGATAGATGGTGAAGGGTCTGCTGCACAAGTCTTGCCGTCCCCACAACTTGTGTGTCAATCCTCTGTCTGTCCAAGTTCCGCCACTGCTTCTGCCTCCACCTCATCTGCGTCCTCCACCTCCGCCCCAAGTCTGCCTGGTCAGGCCACCAGCATTCTAACTGCGCAGAAGGAATCACGCACCCCTCATTACTATGCTGGCAGCAGAGCGCAACGGCATCAGGCGGTCTTTAGCGAGACATGTCTTGGGAATAGGAGTCACACAGCTGAGGAGTTGTGGTCAGCTCTGCGGTCCGAGTTTAATAAATGGTTGTCTCCACTCATCCTGCAGCCTGGTAAGGCCATGTGCGACAATGCTGCAAACCTGGGTGTGACCCTTCGCCTGGGCAAGGTGACACACGTGCCTTGTATGGCTCATGTGTTGAACCTTGTTGTCCAGCAATTTTTAACACACTATCCCGGCCTAGATGGCCTTCTGACCAGGGCACGAAAACTGTCTGCTCACTTCCGCCGTTCAACCGCCGCAGCTGAGCGACTTGCATCTCTCCAGAAGTCTTTCGGCCTGCCGGTTCATCGCCTGAAATGTGATGTGCCGACACGCTGGAATCTGACTCTCCACATGTTATAGCGATTGTGGCAGCACCGCCGAGCCCTGGTGCAATACGTCATGACGTAAAGCCTGGGCCAACGAAATGCAGAGGTGGGGCAGATCACCCTAATGGAGTGGTCTCAGATCAAGGACCTATGCACCCTTCTGCACAGTTTCGACATGGCGACGAATATGTTTAGCGCTGACAATGCCATTATCAGCATGACAATTCCAGTCATTTACATGCTGGAGCACACGCTAAACACTATTCGGAGTCAGGGGGTGAGACAACAGGATAGGCAGGAACTACAGGAGGATTCATATGCGCAAGACACAACAACATCTCCAAGGTCCAGACATTCATCATCGCCAACGCGGCAGGCATGGGACCATGGGGGACAGGGATCAACAAGGGCGCATGGTAGCAGGCGAAATGTTGAGGAAGGTGCAGGAGAACATGAAGAAATGGAGGACGAACTGCCCATGGACATGGAAGACTCAGCGGATGAGGGAGAACTTGGTCAAATTTCAGTTGAAAGAGGTTGGGGGGAGATGTCAGAGGAAGAAAGAATGGTTAGCACCTCTATGCCACAAACACAGCGTGGACTTGGTCCGCATGGCTGCGCAAGACACATGAGCACCTTCTTGCTGCACTACCTCCAACATGACCCTCGTATTGTGAAAATTAGAAGTGATGATGACTAATGGCTTGCCACACTATTAGATCCCCGGTACAAGTCCAAATTTTTTTGTCATAATTCCAGCCATAGAAAGGGACGCATGTATGCAGGAGTATCAGCAGAAGCTGTTACTCGATCTTAGCTCGGCTTTTCCACCAAACAACCGTGCAGGTGCAGGAAGTGAATCTCCCAGTTGTAACTTGACAAACATGGGACGGTCTCGTCATCTTCAACAGTCTACCCATATCAGTAGCACCGTATCTGGTGCTGGTAACAGCAATTTTATGGAATCTTTTCATAATTTTTTTAGACCGTCCTTTGCAAGGCCACCAGAGACAACAAGTCTGACACATAGTCAACGCCTGGAGAGGCTGATACAGGAGTATCTCCAAATGAACATTGATGCCAAGACTTTACAAATGGAGCCTTGCTCATTTTGGGCTTCAAATCTTGAAAAATGGCCAGAGCTCTCAACTTACGTCTTGGAGATTTTGTCGTGTCCAGCTGCCAGCGTTGTCTCTGAATGTGTCTTCAGTGCTGCTGGGTGTCTGCTGACAGATAAGCGCATGCGTCTGTCCAGTGACAATGTGGACAGACTAACGTTCATCAAAATGAACAAGTCATGGATCCACAAGGAATTTACTACCCCTGTGTCATCCTGGGGAGAGTAAATGCTTGTGGATTTGGAATGTGCTTGATGCAAATCAAAACATCCTGTTTGCAACTAGGGCACAAGTGCTGGCTCTGATGGGGTGTCTGTGTGGCCCAATTTTTGGAAAAAAGTGAGACTCTGCTTGGAGTAACCCTTGCTTACATTGTTTTTAAAAATGATCCAAGATGAACAAGTCATGGTTCAGCAAAGACGTTATCTACCTACCCCGGTGTCATGCTGGGGACGGTTAATTATGGCGTATTTTTGAATGTGCTTGATGCAAATCTAGCTGTGAAGTGTACAACTGGGGCACAAGTGCTGCCACTGATGGGATGTCTGTGTGGCCCAATGTTTGGAAAAAAGGGAGACTCCGCTTGGAGTAACTTGCTTGCTGTGTTTTTTAAAAGGAGCCAAGATGAACAAGTCATGGTTCAGAAAAGACTTAGCTACCTACCCCGGTGTCATCCTGGGGATGGTTAAGGATAGCGTATTTTTGAATGTGCTTGATGCAAATCTAGCTGTGAAGTGTACAACTGGGGCACAAGTGCTGCCACTGAAGGGGTGGGTGTGTGGGGCCCAATTTTTGGAAAAAAGGGAGACTCCGCTTGGAGTAACCCTTGCTTGCTGTGTTTTTTAAAAGGAGCCAAGATGAACAGAGCTGGGATCAGGAAAGACTTAGCTACCTACCCCGGTGTAATCCTGGGGACGGTTAAGGATGGCGTATTTTTGAATATGCTTGATGCAAATCTAGCTGTGAAGTGTACAACTGGGGCACAACTGCTGCCACTGAAGGGGTGGGTGTGTGTGGGGCCCAATTTTTGGAAAAAAGGGAGACTCCGCTTGGAGTAACCCTTGCTTGCTGTGTTTTTTAAAAGGAGCCAAGATGAACAAGTCATGGTTCAGCAAAGACTTAGCTACCTACCCCGGTGTCATCCTGGGGACGGTTAAGGATGGCACATTTTTGAATGTGCTTGATGCAAATCTAGCTGGGAAGTGTACAACTGGGGCACAAGTGCTGCCACTGATGGGGTGTCTGTGTGGCCCAATTTTTGGAAAAAAGGGAGACTCCACTTGGAGTAACCCTTGCTTGCTGTGTTTTTTAAAAGGAGCCAAGATGAACAAGTCATGGTTCAGCAAAGACTTTGCTACCTACCCCGGTGTCATCCTGGGGACAGTTAAGGATGGCGTATTTTTGAATGTGCTTGATGCAAATCTAGCTGTGAAGTGTACAACTGGGGCACAACTGCTGCCACTGAAGGGGTGGGTGTCTGTGGGGCCCAATTTTTGGAAAAAAAGGGAGACTCCGCTTGGAGTAACCCTTGCTTGCTGTGTTTTTTAAAAGGAGCCAAGATGAACAGAGCTGGGATCAGGAAAGACTTAGCTACCTACCCCGGTGTCATCCTGGGGACGGTTAAGGATGGCGTATTTTTGAATGTGCTTGATGCAAATCTAGCTGTGAAGTGTGCAACTGGGGCACAACTGCTGCCACTGAAGGGGTGGGTGTGTGTGGCCCAATTTTTGGAAAAAAGGAAGTCTCCGCTTGGAGTAACCCTTGATTGCTGTGCTTTTTTAAAAGGAGCCAAGATGAACAAGTCATGGTTCAGCAAAGACTTTGCTACCTACCCCAGTGTCATCCTGGGGACGGTTAAGGATGGCGTATTTTTGAATGTGCTTGATGCAAATCTAGCTGTGAAGTGTACAACTGGGGCACAAGTGCTGCCACTGATGGGATGTCTGTGTGGCCCAATGTTTGGAAAAAAGGGAGACTCCGCTTGGAGTAACTTGCTTGCTGTGTTTTTTAAAAGGAGCCAAGATGAACAAGTCATGGTTCAGAAAAGACTTAGCTACCTACCCCGGTGTCATCCTGGGGATGGTTAAGGATAGCGTATTTTTGAATGTGCTTGATGCAAATCTAGCTGTGAAGTGTACAACTGGGGCACAAGTGCTGCCACTGAAGGGGTGGGTGTGTGGGGCCCAATTTTTGGAAAAAAGGGAGACTCCGCTTGGAGTAACCCTTGCTTGCTGTGTTTTTTAAAAGGAGCCAAGATGAACAGAGCTGGGATCAGGAAAGACTTAGCTACCTACCCCGGTGTAATCCTGGGGACGGTTAAGGATGGCGTATTTTTGAATATGCTTGATGCAAATCTAGCTGTGAAGTGTACAACTGGGGCACAACTGCTGCCACTGAAGGGGTGGGTGTGTGTGGGGCCCAATTTTTGGAAAAAAGGGAGACTCCGCTTGGAGTAACCCTTGCTTGCTGTGTTTTTTAAAAGGAGCCAAGATGAACAAGTCATGGTTCAGCAAAGACTTAGCTACCTACCCCGGTGTCATCCTGGGGACGGTTAAGGATGGCACATTTTTGAATGTGCTTGATGCAAATCTAGCTGGGAAGTGTACAACTGGGGCACAAGTGCTGCCACTGATGGGGTGTCTGTGTGGCCCAATTTTTGGAAAAAAGGGAGACTCCACTTGGAGTAACCCTTGCTTGCTGTGTTTTTTAAAAGGAGCCAAGATGAACAAGTCATGGTTCAGCAAAGACTTTGCTACCTACCCCGGTGTCATCCTGGGGACAGTTAAGGATGGCGTATTTTTGAATGTGCTTGATGCAAATCTAGCTGTGAAGTGTACAACTGGGGCACAACTGCTGCCACTGAAGGGGTGGGTGTCTGTGGGGCCCAATTTTTGGAAAAAAAGGGAGACTCCGCTTGGAGTAACCCTTGCTTGCTGTGTTTTTTAAAAGGAGCCAAGATGAACAGAGCTGGGATCAGGAAAGACTTAGCTACCTACCCCGGTGTCATCCTGGGGACGGTTAAGGATGGCGTATTTTTGAATGTGCTTGATGCAAATCTAGCTGTGAAGTGTGCAACTGGGGCACAACTGCTGCCACTGAAGGGGTGGGTGTGTGTGGCCCAATTTTTGGAAAAAAGGAAGTCTCCGCTTGGAGTAACCCTTGATTGCTGTGCTTTTTTAAAAGGAGCCAAGATGAACAAGTCATGGTTCAGCAAAGACTTTGCTACCTACCCCAGTGTCATCCTGGGGACGGTTAAGGATGGCGTATTTTTGAATGTGCTTGATGCAAATCTAGCTGTGATGTGTACAACTGGGGCACAAGTGCTGCCACTGCTGGGGTGTCTGTGTGGCCCAATTTTTGGAAAAAAGCGAGACTCCGCTTGGAGTAACCCTTGTTTGCTGTGTTTTTTAAAAGGAGCCAAGATGAACAGAGCTGGGATCAGGAAAGACTTAGCTACCTACCCCGGTGTCATCCTGGGGATGGTTAAGGATGGCGTATTTTGGAATGTGCTTGATGCAAATCTAGCTGTGAAGTGTACAACTGGGGCACAAGTGCTGCCACTGAAGGGGTGGGTGTCTGTGTGGCCCAATTTTTGGAAAAAAGGGAGACTCCGCTTGGAGTCACCTTGCGGTGTTTTACATGATTTTAGAAGGGCGTGCCATGCCTCTATCTGTGTCTCCTCCTCTTTTTCCTTGTCCTGCTCTTTTGATTTCGCATGAGTATATGTCCTTGTGACTTTCCCATGTGTTTGTGTTGTGTTGTGAGTTGTTTGTCACCTTTTGGACACCTTTGAGGGTGTTTTCTAGGTGTTTTTATGTGTTTGTGAATGCCTGCCATTGTTTCCTGTGCGGTTCGAGTTCGGTTCATCGAACGTTCGACGAACCGAACTCAAACGGGACCTGCGTTCGACGAACCGAACTCGAGCCGAACCACGACCGGTTCGCTCATCTCTAGTACTGACTGATCAAGGTCCTGCATTCGAGGCAGAAGTGTTCCAAGAGTTCTGTAACATGTACGGCTGTAAGAAAATCAGAACACCGTACCACCCCCAAACCAATGGATTGTGCGAGAAGATGAACCATGTGGTTATTGATATGCTCAAGACTCTACCTCTGGAAGAAAGAAACCAATGGCCAGAGAAGTTACCAGATCTGGTAGACCTGTATAACCATATCCCAGTAAACTCGACCAACTGCAGCCCTGCTTACTTGATGCGAGCAAGACCTGGCAAGTTACCTGTAGACTTTGAGATGGGAACTGTGTCACCTGAAGTGGTTCAAGAGATAGAAGATTGGGATACAGAGCGACAACAGCAGTACCGCAAAGTCTAGGAATGCGTAGAAAAGAGCCTATCCCAAGCAAGAACGAGACAAGAGCAGAACTACAATCAAACAGCCCCAGCAACTCCCTTAGCACCTGGAGAACAGGTCCTCAAGAAAAAGCGGAGGGCGCATAAATTAGATGATCAGTGGGAGAATGAACCCTACACCATTATTTCCTCCAACTTTGACAATAGTAAGGTATGCCTCATAAGCAAAGATGAAGGCAAGACCTATCAAACAGTTTCTAGAGACCGCCTGAAAGCGTGCCCTGAGCGGTGCAAAATCCAAAAAGAAGGGGAAGATGTACAAGAATGTCCCCAAATTCAAGAAAAAGAGGAAGAAATGATACAAACAATCCTTGGAAAATTCCCCAAAACTTGGACCCGAATAAATAATGCCATAGTGGTACCAGTCTTGACGTTCCCGCAGTTGGTCGAGCCAGAGACAGAAGAGGTTCCAGATCCACCTAAGGAACTGTCCGCCCCAACACAAGATGACACGCCAGCAGTGGAACAGGAGAATCAACCCCCTGTCAGTGGTGAACCTGTCGTACCCTTGGCGACACTCAGACCACGTAGGCAGTCATAACGCATACCTATCAGGGTTAGGCCTACCCGTAGTGCTGAGGTAGCAGATGCTCCAAATAGTCAGGGACAAACCCCAGAGCTACGCAGGTCCCAATGTAGCACTCGGGGACGGCCCCCTCCAAGGTATAGAGAGTAAAAAGAAAGAGTACCTATTAGAATGTAAATAGTTAATTAAAATGTCTGTAATGTTGTGTATAAAATGTTTTTTTTTATTTAAATGATTAAGTAAATGGACAAATGGGCCACTAAACTATGGGTGGCCAACATTCTAACTGTACATAGTTAGCACCAGTGTGCTCAGCACCCCTGAAGAAAAACCCGTCCGGCGTGCATAGAGTGGGGTCATCAATGCTCTGATGCACGCATAGAGCCTACGTTGGGGGATTTATCGCGGCAGGTCCCCAATGGAGCAGTGTAATGGACACCCGGCAGGGAGCGACACTGGACTCTTATAGTTGTTTAAGGTTGTAACATGTTATGTCTTGTTTTGTTTTCTTCAGTCCGGGAGAACTGAGTTTAACTAAGGGGGAGTGTGGCGCCCCAGGACCTGGTCGCCACAACAACATTGCCCCTCCAAAGGGTTAATGCTGAGCCTGGAGGTAATTGGGAGGTCTATTGGCCAGTAAGTTTAACATCCAACGCAGTTTCTCCCTCAGGCCAGCAGGGGGAGCTCTGAACGTGGAGTTCCAGGGAGCATTCCTTAAGTCTGACCTGAGGGAGGAGTTAGTGTTCAGTCTGTAGAGAGAAAGCAGAGAAAGCAGACGCAGAGTTGTGCTGTCTTGTGGAACTGAAGCCTGGAGCTGGAATAGCTTGGCCCAGTGAAGCAGGAGGAGCAGAGAGGCACAGAAGAGACTCAGACATCGGAGTCTGTGGTTGCCAGGGTATAAAATCTTTCCCTGGTGGCCGAATCCGGAGGGCAGGAGAGCTGCAAGCCCCCTGGCCCATCAGCAATCTGAAGGTACAGCTGCATCCCAAGGGCTCGGTGTGGACTCCAGCAGAGAAGCACCAGAGAGGGCCTGCACAGCCTACCACACAGAAAAAGGGATGAACCACCGGTCCCAGCAGCAAGAGGGCCATTGCCAATCCAGAGAGCAGGGTCCTATAACAGTAAGGAAAGAACAGGAGTAGGCCTCATACTCATCTGGCCAAAAAGATTCCTCAGTTACTTCCAGGCCGGCCGGAGCCCTCGACCACCTGTAACGGTCTCCCAGGACTAACCGTTTGCAAAGTAAAAGAGGAGAAGGTAAAGAGACTGTTGTTTGTGTCCGGTCCTTTCACCACCTGTCGGCCCTGCACTACACCTTACACCATAGACTCTCACGAGCACCAACAGTGTCCCCGGGGCACCGCTCCACCTGTGGGGAGCAGTACCACCATTGCTGCCATTCCATCACCCCGGAGGCCTCATACAGCAGCGGCGGCTTAATAGCCGCAAACCACAGGTGGCGTCACGACAAATATAAACTTTATTCACCCCAAGTCACCAGCCATATTAATTGACACCCACCAGGGCCACGGAGCCGGGCCCCGCCACCACTGACGACCCCCGGACTAGTCCGACCCGGACGTCAAAATAACATGTGACCAGTCACGTACGTGTCTATTATCTCATTGGCTACAGACTGATCACATGGCTTTGACGTCATGCTAGGTCCTGTCATGGCATCTCTCCGGTACACGGTGCACGTTTGTGTATCGCCATGTACCAGCGACATGCTCTGGCACATGGTCGACTCCTTGTTGTGCTTCCCCGTTTCCGTTATTGACCGGCTGACACAGCCGGTCAATAACGGAGATCATCGTTGCCATAGCAACGCGCCTGTTAGCGGTGACGTCATCGCTAAGAACACGCAGCGGCATCGGGAATCACGAGCACCGTTGCTGTGGCAACCCATCTGTCAGTGGTGACGTTATCGCTAACAGCCAGCAGCACTGATAACTCACGGAGTGAAAAGCCTGCACTGGGAGCATCAGCGTCTTTCTCCCATGCAGTGCTGCTGATGTAGCAGAGCTGCATGGGCTGAAGGAGAAAGAAGACAGAATACCATGGATCGTGGAGGGATAAGAGGGAGTAATAAACATGGAGTCTCTAAGTGTGTCTGTGTATTTTTTTCTATGAAAGTATTTTTTCTCTGTGTTTTTTTTTTTTTAACCCTTTATAGAAGATTCTTAATGGCTGGGTCAAACTTGCCTGACATTAAGAATCTCTGACTTAATACTACCTTTGTTTTACTAGCTAGTATTAACTCATTATTACCTAGCAAGCCATCATCACCAGGGCAGCTGGAAGAGTTGGATACAGCGCCACAAGATGGTGCTTCTATGAAAGCGCCATTTTCTGGGGCGGCTGCGGACTGCAATTCGCAGCAGGGGGGCCCAGAAAGCTCGGGCTAACCTGTGCTGCAGATTCCAATCCCCAGCTGCCTAGTTGTACCTGGCTGGACACAAAAATGTGGGGAAGCCCACGTCGTTTTTTTTTTTTATTATTTCATGAAATTCATGAAATAATTAAAAAAGGGCTTCCCTATATTTTTAGTTCCCAGCCGGGTACAAATAGTCAGCTGGGGGTTGGGGGCAGCCGTACCTGCCTGCTGTACCTGGCTAGCATACAAAAATATGGCGAAGCTCACGTCATTTTTTTGTAGTTTTTTAGCAAAAAAAATAAAAAATGCTTCCCTGGATTTTCCATTGCCAGTGAAGGTAACACCAAGCAGTGGGGGTTAGCAGCCAGTAGCTGCTTGGATTACCCTTAGCTAGCAATATTAAAAATGCAGCGGGAGCCCATATATTTTTTTTTAATTATTTATTTAAATAACTAAAAACAAAAAGGGCTTCCCTGTATTTTGATTGCCTGACATCACAGTGCTGTAAAAATAAATCTTTAAAAAAATGACGTAGCGCTCCGCGGTATTTTTTATTCTCAGCAAAAATAAAGCAGACAGCTTCGGGTTGCCACCCCCATCTGCCTGGCGTTACCTTGGCTGGCAATCAGAATACAGGGAAGCCCATTAATTTTTTTTCATTTAAAAAAATAGTTAAAAAAAAATCGACGTTGGGTCCCGCCATTTTTGATAGCCAGCTAGGGTAAAGCAGAAGGCTATAGCCTGAAATCCACAGCTGGCAGCTTTACCGTGGTTGGTGATCCAATATTTTATAAATATTAATAATTACAAAAAAAAAGTAAGGTCCCCCCAAATTGGATCACCAGCCAAGGGAAAGCGGACAGCTGGGGTCTGGCATTCTCAGGGTGGGAAGGTCCATAGTTATTGGCCCTTAACAGCTTAAAAATAGCAGGCCGCAGGCACCCCAGAAGTGGTGCATCCTCTAGATGCGACAATCCTGGCGCTTCACCCCAGCTCATCCCGTGCCCTGGTGCAGTGGCAAACGGGGTAATAAATGGGGTTGATACTAGCTGTAAGGTCACCTGACATCAAGCCCAACAGTTTGTGATGTCATGGCGTCTATCAGATACCCGACATCACAAACTGTCAATACTAACAAAAAAATAGACAAAAAAAAATGTATTTGAAAAAACACTCCCCAAAACATTCCCTCTTTCACCAATTTATTGTAAGGGAAAAAAAAAGGTGGTCCCACGATGACTCTTGACCGTCTAGAATATGGGGGGACATACTCAGGGAATGTATCCCCCATTTTCTAGGAGTGCAGACCCTACATGTGAGGAGTGTGGGTGCAATGAATCTGCACCCACTCTCCCCGGGTCCACAGCAACAGAGTCCATGTCGTAACTGTTGCTACCAAAGCTGCAATGCCCTGTTCATGAGGTAAGGGCATGCCTAATCAGGTGAACTATTCTACATTTCCAAATATTGGTATTTGCTGATATTATTGCTATTCCACCTACTATATATTGGGGATAGGATCTTGGAGATAGAATACCCCTTTAAGTCCAGTTATCCAGCTAAAAGAATACTAAATAACAGAGCTCTCTATTTAAACATGTTTTCTTGTGGCGTATAATGGACTCTCATGTTTGGTAGTCATTTAGCAGGGCAACTATAAAATCAAATACCTCCATTTTTATATGTAGTATAGCTCTCCTGATTAACTATGTTCCTTACCTCATGAGCAAAGCATTGCAGTAGCTTACAGATGCATAACTACCACTCACTGTGTCTGAACACAGGAAGCTGAGCTGACAGCCGCTCTGTGCATGCGGCAGCGTCTATTGTGAAGGAGGGGGCCACGGGGGATCAACGCTGCACAAGTACCGTGGAACACCGGGGAACAGCTGTGTGGTTATAGGGGGTGACCTGGCAGGGCCTGGGGAGGAGTTTTCTGTCACATGTGTCATGGCACATGCGACAGAAATCAGAGAAGTAGGGTGAATGTGGCCGGCGCGCTGCTGTGTGCACGGCCATCTTGGATTTCTGGGAGTTGCACTTTGGCGACACCGGGAGACCGAAGGGGACCGGGGAGGAGATTTATCTCCCATCTGATATGTTTGTTCACGCCAGATGGGAGATAAATCATTTTTTACCGGCGCTGTCATTTACTGTAACGTGATCATCGGTATACGATGTATACCGGTGATCACGTGAGCAGGGAATGGAAAAACCGGCCTGAATCATGATCTCCAGGGTCTCAGCTACCCCCTGAAACCTAGAAGATTTTCTGGCCCTGGGGAGCGCTATTCACTTATTTCTGCCTGCTGTTTATAAACGCAGATCAGAATAAGGCTACATTCACACGACCGATCCGTTTTTGCGGTCCTCAAAAAACGGTCCGTTTTTTTCATGGATGCATCCGTGTGGCATCCGTTTCCATTCCGTATACGGTCCGTATGTCATCCGTTTGTCATCCATGTGCCTTCCATTTTTTTTGCGTACTGCAAAAAAACGGAAGGAGGAAAAATACTTAAATTTACCCAGGATCTATAGCTTCAACCTACATGAGGCGGTCACATGTTAACTACAGTGCCATTTTCTACTGCTTTTCACAGTGTAGAGCGCTCTGGTGATTTTCCTGTGCTTGTACACTTCCTATCAGTCTTTTCTGTCATTATAATGGCAAAAAGACACGTAATGTCCCACTCGCCTGCATTTTGTAATTCTGCACCCTTTGGTGCCTTTCATGTGGCACTAACTGGTGCTTAGCCTTGCATTTAGCCAAAAAAATAAATTAATTTAAAAAAAAAAGACGTAGGGTTCCCCCTATTTTTGATAGCCAGCTAGGGTAAAGCAGACGGCTGCAGCCTGCAAACTACAGCTGGCAGCTTCACCTTGACTGGTAATCCAAAACTGAGGGCACGTGGGGGTCCCCCCAAAATTGGATCACCAGCCAAGGTAAAGCAGACAGCTGGGGTCTGATATTCTCAGACTAGGGAGGTCCATGGTTATTGGACTTTCCCCAGCCTAAAAATAGCAGGCTGCAGCCGCCCCAGAAGTGGCGCATCCATTAGATGCGCCAATCCTGGTGCTTCGCCCCAGCTCATCCTGTGCCCTGGTGCGGTGGCAAATGGGTTAATATATGGGGTTAATACCAGATGTGTAATGTCACCTGGCATCAAGCCCTGGGGTTTGTGAGGTCAGGCGTTTATCAGATACCCGACATCACCAACCCAGTCAGTAATAAAAAAAAATAGACGACAAACACATTTTTATTTGAAAAAACACTCCCCAAAAACATTCCCTCTTTCACCAATATATTAGAAAAACAAATTCAGGTCTGCTGTAATCCAAGGGGTTCCCATGATGATCCATACCATAGTCACTTACAAAAAACAAACAAAACCGCTCACCACTGCAGAGACAAGCCTGAATATATCCTCCTGTTAGTCCCCTTTGGTCCGGCACGGATTACGGCAGCAAGCCGAGAAGATAATAGAAGAAAGCAGTGGAAAAATCCAGCTGGACTCCAAAGGGATAAATAAAAATGCTTCTTTATTTATATCAACTCGATTAAAAATATATATCCATTTCTCAAGTAAAGACACCGGCTTGTTCACACTGATGCATGGCAGATGTATACTACTACGCGTTTCGGCGGAACGCCTTCCTCAGGTCATAGCTATGACCTGAGGAAGGCGTTCCGCCGAAACGCGTAGTAGTATACATCTGCCATGCATCAGTGTGAACAAGCCGGTGTCTTTACTTGAGAAATGGATATATATTTTTAATCGAGTTGATATAAATAAAGAAGCATTTTTATTTATCCCTTTGGAGTCCAGCTGGATTTTTCCACTGCTTTCTTCTATACCATAGTCACTGTCCCAGTCAATGAAGAACAGAATGTTCCATATTGGCTGGGAGAGCAATGCAGTGACCTCAGCTAACATCAATAGGTCAGCCCAGGTCACTACAGGGCATGACAAGTGCTGCTGTCAGGAGCGAGGTACATTATCTGTGGTGACGATCTCCTGCACTGCTGATAGCAGAGCTGTCACTGACTTCAATGACCGCCGCCTTCACAGCCAAGTATCGCGGGAGCCTGTGACGTCACCACTAGTCACAGTCTCGGGTCGGCAGCGAGAGGAGGAGATGTGACAAGCGGCAGCCATGGAAGACAGTGACAGCGCTGAGGTCGGGAGGGTGGAACTTCATCACCACAGGTAAGCCGAGCAGGGTAATGTGTGCGGAGTGTGAGGTGGGTGGAGCCAAGCGGGGTAATGTGTGTGGAGTGCGAGGTGGGTGGAGCCAAGCGGGGTAATATGTGCGGAGTGTGAGGTGGGTGGAGCCTAGCGGGGCCATGTGTGTAGGCGGCGGAGTGCAAAGTGGGTGGAGCCTATCAGGGCCATGTGTGCGGGCAGCGGAGTGCGAGGTGAGTGGAGCCTAGCGGGGCCATATGGCACTGAGGACGTCAGTGGCGGGGACTGCATGGCTGGGGACAGGTGAGTGTGAGTGTGTGTGTACATGCCGAGTGCAGGAGGGGGTGGAGCCGAGCGGGGAAGTGTCGGCTCCCTGCACACGTAACCAGGGTAAATATCAGGTTACCAAGCAAAGCGCTTTGCTTGGATACCCGATATTTACATTGGTTACCAGCTTACCGCAGGCTGCCAGCGATGGCTCCCTGCACACTGTAGCTGTAAAAAGTCCTGCTTTTGGTGATCGAACCGTTCTCGAACGTAACTCGAACTGTCAAGCTTTTAGTAAAAAGCTCGAGTTCGAGTTTGATCTCGAGCACCCCCAAAATCACTCGAACATGAAATTGGCAAACCTTGAACATATCTCATCTCTAAATGTGAGGTAAATGAGGCATAATTCAATTATTGAAATTCTGGGAAATCTCTTAGTTCTTTGATAAGGAGAATTACACTTTACTTATTTCACTGTATAGTAATAATGGAAAAAATATGTAGGACTTATTATATAATGAATAGAAAGTCTTGAATGTACAATTAGTGGAGGCCTGACTGCTAAGTCACCCAGTGATGCTTATAATAAATGGACCACAATTTCCGTTTGTTTTCCGAAAACATAACTGGTTGAGACTTATTGAGTCATGATTCCTCTGTGCAGAGGATCTTGCACATTATGAGATGCTCTGCTGTATTTTCATGGGTTTCTGGCTGTAAGGTTGATTGACAGCACTGGCTTACATGCTGGTTCTGGGAGGTGTTGGGTGGCTCAGGTGTTCCATCTTCCCTGTAATTGCATTGCTTCTTTAGGGAGCATGCGCTCCCAGAACCTTGCTAGTAGTACATTCTGGTTGTGCTGTTGGCCTGAGTTCCTTCCTGTGTTCTGATCTTTGTTTCCTGATCCTGGACTGTTGTTTGACTCCTCTCTGTCCGCTCCCTGTTCCTGACATGACCTCCCGGCTTTTGACCTGGAACCGTTACCTGTCATGTTTCAGTTTACTCCCTGAATCCATTATGTGCCTCCCCGGAATTCTGACCCTCGGATCGTGACCTGACTTCACATCTGCGTACTCCCTGTGTCCATACGTGCTCTCCTGTTACCAGACCACGACTTTCCTGATTACTCTACGGTTTATACTACACATAAGTATTGACTAGCATCACATATAGCTCTTTTTTCAAGGCTCTCTTTTTGTCCTTGTAAACTCTGTTTTACAATGGAGCCTTGAAGGGTATGGCAGATGATTACCCATGACCTCTTTATTATCAAATCAAAATGTAAACTATATTCCATTAGTGATGAGCAATCTAAAAACACCAAAACACATAACATCCCCAGTTTCCACTCCCCTAGGGGCAGTTGAAGGGGATGGACGTGTCTCAAGCTAAAGCAATCTTGTTGGGGTCACGGAATCTGTGACGCACATCCGGCCGCTTTAGCGATGTCGTTGTGTGTGACACCTATGAGCGATTTTGAATCATCGCAAAACATTCAAAATCGCTCATCGGTGACATCCCCCCTCTTCCCAATTATCGTTGCTGCTGCAGTAACGATGTAGTTTGTCATTCCTGCGGCAGCACACATCACTACGTGTGACACCACAGGAACATCACCTTACATGCGTCCCGCCTGCAATGAGTAAGGAAGGAGGTGGGCGGGATGTTCGTCCCGCTCATCTCCACCCCTCCGCTTTGATTGGGCGCCCGCTTAGTGACGTCGCTGTGATGCCGAGTGAACCGCCCCCTTAGAAAGGAGGTGGTTCGCCGGTCACAGCAACGTCGCTAGGCAGGTAAGTAGTGTGATGGGGCTGCACGATGTTGTGCACCACGGGCAGCGATTTTCCCATGCCGCACAAACGATGGGGCGGGTACGCATGCAGGTGATATCGGTAATGATATCGCAGCGTGTAAAGTGGCCTTTACAGTGACCTAGGTGGCACAGGAGAGTGGTTGCCAGGGAGGGTAAAGCCAGGTACCTCTGGAACCAGAGCACCGACGGGGCACAGGGCCCTATGCCAGGTGACAGCTTCAGGCAACCTGACAAACACCTGCACAGTGAGGGGACCTTAACGGACCTCACTTACCCAAGAATCCGGAGGCACCAGCAGTAAGGATTGAACCAGGGACCAGAATAGAACAACGACCCTACAGGATTCGCACTGCCCACCGTATGGACGAGAGACTGCCGACAGACAAGCTACGGGGTCCCACCAACCAGTGAGAGGTTCGGGAGAAAGAGACTACCAGGTCACCACAGCAGCACTGGGACAAAAGGGACCAGGGGTCTTAACCAGCCGTCCTCAGTACTACAGCTCAAAACCACTGTGAGTAAAACAGAAGTTGCACTGAATCCTCATCGTGTGGTCTCCCTTCTTTCTGCGCCGGATCCCAACATTCATTCCCTGGGCCCCGGCCCTACTTGCGAAGGGCCTAACATCCAGGCTGCCACCACCATCAGCCCCAGAGGTAACGATCTGTGCAGCGGCAGTTCCATCACCATAACCGCAACCCGCAAATGGCGTCACGATACAAACTCTTTCAATTCCCCTGTATATAATCCCTTTTAAAAAGCGTCCACAGGGTCACGTAACCGGGCATCAGCCATTACACAACCATGACACAGTATTCCCATACATATATAGCCCGGGACCGAGAACCTCATAGCCCTGGGCGACACAGCTTTTTCCGATATAGACTAGACCCGATAACACGGGTGACGTGCACCTCATGGACTATTTTTGTGCAAACAACCGCAATTTTATTTCTGTGAAAAAAGTAACTGCGCCATCACTCTGGTGAAAGCGCACAAAAAAGAGACTCCACCCCCTGGAGGTGTGCAGCATGTAAAACCGAAACAAGCTGCAGGAAGCCAGAAGAGCCTGCACAGAATGCTCCTTGGTGCGCTAGGGCGACGGTAGCTCTGGATCACAAACCCAGCAAACCGGAGAGAGGCGAGATGTCTGCCCCAAGGGACAGGAGACCGGATCGGGTCGGCAGCAGGACCGCTGCCTGGCTAGAGGGAGAAGTGGAGCGGCAGTGCATCCAGATGCGGTAGCAGCTCATCCAGCAAGTTATGGACTGGCGTGCAGAGATGCAAGGGATGGTGGCGATCGTGCAAGCCCAGGAGGAACGGGCCTTGCATGAGGAGTAGTGCCAGGAGCAGGTGGAAACAAAAACCTCCCTTGCCCCACCAGTCCCCTTGGCAGCGGAACCTGTGTCATCCCCGGCCTCTGATAAGGCGGTGCTACTGCCTCCATCCACGGCCAGACCAGACCAGGCAACAATGCCTCCATCCATTGCCAGATCATACCCGGCCGCATCCCCTTCTCTGGAGGAGAAGGACCAAGCTCGACCAGATCAGGCCATGTCACCAGATCAAGCCCTGGAAGACCCGATAACCGACAGCGGAGTTGCCAGTGACCAGGCTGGGTGTGCACCCACGGATGGGAACCCGGAAGTGGACTGTTCGGTTCCGGTGGGCCCGATCTTCGAGCTTGTATGGGGTGTGGCTGTAGCTGGGTAATGGGCTGTCGTTGATGAGGAGGTCCATGAAGCCTGCCAAGCCACCATCAGTCAGATGGACCGTGAGCGAAAGGAGCAGGCAACCCAAAATAAGCAGGTGGAGACCCACAACCTCCAGGAGAAGCAAAACCTACGCCGAGTCTGCTCAGAGGCCCGCGGGGTCTGGTACCAGGGTACCTTGGACCTGTTTGACTCAAAACGGGGGTAGGGGTTCATCTCTGAGCCCGGATTGCATGCTGGGGTCTTTTTCTCCTGCCGGGATGTGTTGGAGTACCTGCAGATGGGACATCCCGACCGTGACCTGTACCCGGGTGACGTGGTCACATACACTCGACATCATGGGGAGTGGGGCTGGTATGCCTTGGATCTGCAGAAGGTTGCCATACTGCCAAACTCCACTTCCTCCATGTCTGCCCCATTGTTAAGTCCCCCTGCACTGTGGTAGCTGAACAGAGCTACCCAGTTTTGTTGTTCCATTTAAAAATGTTTGCATAATACTGCACAGTTTTGATATAAAGATGGGCCACTGGTCATTGGACTGGTAATGACCCGAACTCTCGCAGTGTATAAAAACTAGCACATACGTACCAGAATCACTGATGTCTGAAACAGGCCTAAGATATATGCACAGGAGGGTGGGAGGAGGAGGGTGATAGCTATGGCCAGTAATGTGTATGCTTATTTTAACCATTATTACATGGTGAATCAAGCAGTTATGAGCGTACTGTTAGTAGTCACCTGGCAGCTCCAAAATAGTTACTATTAACAAGCTTGATGCAAGCTACTCCACTTCCCAGAACCCATGGGTTGCCAAGACCTTAACTCTTTACACTTTACATGAATTTGGTCTTACACAGAGGTCCCTGATAAGGGCCACAGAGTAAGCTGCTGTTTAGCTGGCAACAAGAATGGTTAAGTGGCCAGGTCAGAACTAGAGTTGAGCGCGGTTCGTGGTTCGCCAGTTCGCGGTTCAAGTGATTTTGGGGGGTGTTCTAGATAGAACTAGAACTCGAGCTTTTTGCTAAAAGTTCGGCAGCTCGAGTTACGTTCGAGAACAGTTCTATCAGCAAAAAGCCTAGCTAATTACTAGCTGGCTTTTCACTGTAATAGTGTGAGTCACTCTGTGATTCACACTATTATCAAATTTCAGCGTATAGTGTGCAGGGGGGGATGGGTTTTAGATCTGTGGTGCTGAGAAAATGCCGATCACCATTTTTAATTTTTTTTTTCTAAGCACGCGTGTTGTGGGGCGGGCCAGCGTGTCAGCCAATCCCAGACACACACACGGCTAAGTGGACTTTTTTCCAGACAAGCAAGGGCATGTGTCATAGGTTGTCCATGTCACATGTCCTTGCATTATAAATACGGACATTTTCCCTCAGGACGCCATTATCTGCCTTCTGCGTCTCGGTGACAGTCACCGCTCACGCAGCTCCTGTCGCCGGTCCTGCTGTGTACGCTATACACACAGCACTCTACAGATTAGGGACAGAAGTTTATTTGAGCCCTTTTCAGGGCTAATTTCATTAGGCTCAGAGCCATAGGTCACAGGTTAGATGGGGAAAACCGGGTTTGATGCTGCGGTTTTCCTCATCTACCCTGTGATCTACATTTTTTCATCGGGGCTTTGGCTGACCACTATATGCACTTTCTGCCTAAATGCTCACATAGGAGTTGTGCCTGTGACAACTGAAACAGGTGAGTACCTGTCTCTTTACGTATATCCCCTTGTCTACCAGATAAGACCCTATTTTGCGCTTCTCTCCTCCACAGTTTTTCCAGAGCCATAGGTGACAGTCAGGTCCGTGGAAACGCTGTATACAGCTTCAGATAACCGCGTCTGTGTACCTAAGCTCAGGGAATTCCTTGCTGCATTTCACCATTAGGAGGGATAGAAAGTGAGGCTTCCTTTCCTCTACACTGACCCACAACTCGGCCACTGTACCCTCCTGCACATTTTTGCAAAGCCATTTTATTTGAAAAGAGTGCTGCCAGTTAGTGGAATCCAAAGAGTGGCTGCTGTACTCCATTATTGTGCGACTTGTGCTAGGCAAGTCCCACCACCTCTGCATTCTCCCCTCCTGCACACTTTTGCAAAGCCATTTTAATTGAAATGAGTGCTGCCAGTTAGTGCCATCCAAAGAGTGGCTGCTGTACTCCATTATTGGGCCACTTGTGCCAAGCAAGTCCCACCACCTCTGCATTCTACCCTCCTGCACATTTTTGCAAAGCCATTTTAATTGAAATGAGTGCTGCCAGTTAGTGCCATCCAAAGAGTGGCTGCTGTACTCCATTATTGGGCCACTTGTGCCAAGCAAGTCCCACCACCTCTGCATTCTCCCCTCCTGCACATTTTTGCAAAGCCATTTTAATTGAAAAGAGTGCTGACAATTAGTGGCATCCAAAGAGTGGCAGCTGTACTCCATTATTGTGCCACTTGTGCCAAGCAAGTCCCACCACCTCTGCATTCTCCCCTCCTGCACATTTTTGCAAAGCCATTTTAATTGAAAAGAGTGCTGACAATTAGTGGCATCCAAAGAGTGGCAGCTGTACTTCATTATTATGCCACTTGTGCCAAGCAAGTCCCACCACCTCTGCATTCTCCCCTCCTGCACATTTTTGCAAAGCCATTTTAATTGAAAAGAGTGCTGCCAGTTAGTGACATCCAAAGAGTGGCTGTTGTACTCCATTATTGTGCCACTTGTGCCAAGCAAGTCCCACCACCTCTGCATTCTCCCCTCCTGCACATTTTTGCAAAGCCATTTTAATTGAAAAGAGTGCTGCCAGTTAGTGCCATCCAAAGAGTGGCTGCTGCACTCCATTATTGTGCCACTGGTGCCAAGCAAGTCCCACCACCTCTGCATTCTCCCCTCCTGCACATTTTTGCAAAGCCATTTTAATTGAAAAGAATGCTGCCAGTTAGTGCCATCCAAAGAGTGGCTGCTGTACTCCATTATTGTGCCACTTATGCCAAGCAAGTCCCACCACCTCTGCATTCTCCCCTCCTGCACATTTTTGCAAAGCAATTTTAATTGAAAAGAGTGCTGCCAGTTAGTGCCATCCAAAGAGTGGCTGTTGTACTCCATTAGTGTCCCACTGGTGCCAAGCACTTTCCAGCACCTCTACATTCCACCCTCCTGCTCATTTTTACTAAGCTATTATAATAGAAAACACTGCTGAAACTTTAAGGCCCATAGTTGCATTGTCAGGGATAGTCAGTGTTGTTTCTTCAGCTGTCAATAAAGCTAGACCACCGCTGCAATCTACACCACCTCTCAATTTTTACTACCACATTTTAATTGGACAATCTTGTCGCTATCAAAATGAGTGGCAAAATGACAGCTGCTGGTGGAAAGGGATACAGGCGTGTTGGAAAAGGAAAAAAAGTTTTTGTCCGTGGGGAAGGTGGCAAAGCTACATTAACATCTGCTGAAGATAGGCCATCTTCCAGAAAAAGTAAGATGTCTACTACTTTCCGTGGACAATCCGATGTGCTCCCTTTTTTACGGACCCGAAAAAATGTAACAAAGGTAGATGATGCACAAAAAAAGCACATGCTTGAATGGATCTCAAGTGCTCCAACAAGTGCCCTCTCCTCCACCTCAACTACCGCATCCAAAAAAACCCAGTCCTCTGAGTTGTCATGCCAATCACACTTGCTTTCTCCCAGCTCTCAAGTCTCCATCCGCCCTGCACAGTATGGTGGAATAGAGATGGCTGAGTCTGCCGAGCTGTTCAGTCACACTATAGCCTGGGAATCAGAGGTGTGCTCCCAAGCTACAGTGAGTACAGACCAGGAAATGGTCTGCAGTGATGCCCAGAACCTTTGTGACTCAGATTCAGGCCGGGATGACCAAGTTTCTGAGCATAATGTTGACCCTTATTCACAAACTGTAAAACCTATTGGTAGAGACAATGAGGAACATACTGATGACGATGAGACGCAGATACCAGATTGGGATGACAACTTAAATATTCATTCAGGATAGGTCTGAGGGTGAGGGGAGTGCAAACACAACGCTTGATGAGGAAGTTCTAGATCTCACCTACTGTCAACCCACAGTCAGGCACTCGAGGAGGTCAACAGAGGCAGTGGAGGAGGATGCAACTGACGACGAAGTTACCTTGCGCCTTCCTGGACAGAGGAGGAGTACTGGTAGCACGTCTACAACTGCATCCTCAGCCACCACTCTGCCTCTGAGCACTAGTCGGGGTGGCTCAGCAGGTCGCATGTCCTCTAAGCCTTGCCTAGTCTGGTCCTTTTTTGACCTTGCAAAGGATCGCCCAAATCACGTGATCTGTAAAATTTGTCGGGAATCTGTTAGTAGAGGCAAAAAGCTCAGCAGTTTGACAACTTCTTCTATGAATCGACACATGAATAAATATATGTCCCAGTGGGAAGCTCACCGTGCTGCAATGCGGCCTAGCGGAGCGGACCATCCACCGCCTGCCCCTTCCAGTGCATCCGCGCGCTCTTCATCTTCTAGGACTGTGGAGACAAATGTCACACCTGGTTTTCCACGCACAACTTCCACCACTGTAGCCGCATCAGGCAGTTTGCTTGGTAGGTCATCAGTTGGTTTGGAAAGGGAAACAAGTGCGGGTTTACAGCTCTCTCAGACATCGATAGCACCAACGTTGGATGAAGGCAACATCATGTCTACGCCTGCACTTTCCTCACAAACTTGCATTTTTCCAGGGACACCCTACTCACCACCGTCTACACACAGCAGCCAGATCTCTGTCCCTCAGATGTGGACAAATAAAAGGCCATTTCCTGCGACCCATGACAAAGCTAAGAGGTTGACTTTATCCCTCTGTAAGCTCTTGGCTACCGAAATGCTGCCTTTCCGCCTGGTGGACACACAGGATTTTCGAGACCAGTACCAGATGCCCAGTCGCCACTACTTCTCTAAGAAAGGTGTGCTTACGCTACACCAGCATGTCGCACACAACATCACCGCTTCCTTGAGAAACTCTGTGTGTGAACGGGTGCATTTCACCACCGATACTTGGACCATGGACAGGGACGTTACATGTCGCTGACTGGGCACTGGGTAACTATGGTGATAGATGGTGAAGGGTCTGCTGAACAAGTCTTGCCGTCCCCACGATTTGTGTGACAATCTTCTGTCTTTCCAAGTTCCTCCACTGCTTCTGCTTCCTCCACCTCGTCTGGGTCCTCCACCTCCGCCCAAAGCCTGCCTGGTCAGGCCACCAGCATTGTAACTGCGCACAAGGAATCACGCACACCTCATTACTATGATGGCAGCAGAGCGCAACGGCATCAGGCGATCTTTATCTTGAAATGCCTTGGAAATAAGAGTCACACAGCGGCTGAGTTGTGGGCAGCTCTGGAGACTGAGTTTGGTAAATGGTTGTCTCCACTAAATCTCCAGCCTGATAAGGCCGTGTGCGACAATGCTGCAAACCTGGGTCCGGCCCTTCACCTGGGTAAGGTGACACACGTGCCTTGTATGGCTCACGTGTTGAACCTTGTTGTCCAGCAATTTTTAACACACTATCCCGGCCTAGATGGCCTTCTGAACAGGGCACGAAAACTGTCTGCTCACTTCCGCCGTTCAACCGCCGCAGCTGAGCGACTTGCATCGCTCGAGAAGTCTTTTGGCATGCCGGTTCATTGCCTGAAATGCGATGTGCCGACACGCTGGAATTCGACTCTCCACATGTTACAGCGACTGTGGCAGCACAGCTGAGCCCTGGTGCAATATGTCATGACGTATAGCCTTGGCCAACGAGATGCAGAGGTGGGGCAGATCACTCTGATGGAGTGGTCTTAGATCAAGGACCTATGCACCCTTCTGCACAGTTTCGACATGGCGACGAATATGTTTAGCGCTGACAATGCCATTATCAGCATGACAATTTCAGTCATTTACATGCTGGAGCACACGCTAAACACTATTTGGAGTCAGGGGGTGAGACAACAGAAAGGGGAGGAAGTACAGGAGGATATATATGCGCAAGGGACAACAACATCACCAAGGTCCAGACGTTCATCATCACCAAGGCGGCAGGCATTGGACCATGGGGGACAGGGATCAAGAAGGGCGCATGGTAGCAGGCAAAATGTTGAGGAAGGTGCAGGAGAACATGAAGAAATGAAGCACGAACTGTCCATGGACATGGAAGACTCAGCAGATGAGAGAGACCTTGGTCATATTTCAGTTGAAAGAGGTTGGGGGGAGATGTCAGAGGAAGAAAGAACGGTTAGCACCTCTATGCCACAAACACAGCAAGTACTTGGTCCGCATGGATGCGCAAGACACATGAGTGCCTTCTTGCTGCACTACCTACAACATGACCCTCGGATTGTCAAAATTAGAAGTGATGATGACTACTGGGTTGCCACACTATTAGATCCCCGGTACAAGTCCATATTTTGTGAATTAATTCCAGCCATAGAAAGGGAGGCAGGTATGCAGGAGTATCAGCAGAAGCTGTTACTCAATCTTAGCTCGGCTTTTCCACCAAACACCAGTGGTGCACGGAGTGAATCTCCCAGTTGTAAATTGACAAACATGGGACAGTCTAATCATCAACAGTCTAACCGTACCAGCAGCACCGTATCTGGTGCTGGTAACAGGAATTTTATTGAATCGTTTCATACTTTTTTTAGACCATCCTTTGCAAGGCCACCAGAGACAACAAGTCTGACACATAGTCAACGGCTGGAGAGGATGATACAGGAGTATCTCCAAATGAACATCGATGCCATGACTTTGCAAATGGAGCCTTGCTCATTATGGGCTTCAAATCTTGAAAAATGGCCTGAGCTCTCCACTTACGCCTTGGAGATCTTGTCATGTCCAGCTGCCAGCGTTGTCTCAGAACGTGTCTTCAGTGCTGCTGGGTGTGTGCTGACAGATAAGCGCACGCGTCTGTCCAGTGACAATGTGGACAGACTAACGTTCATCAAGATGAACAAGTCATAGATCCGCAAGGACTTTACTACTCCTGTGTCATCCTGGGGAGAGTAAATGCTTGTGTATTTTGAATGTGCTTGATGCAAATCTACCTGTGAAGTCACCTTGCGGTGTTTTACATGATTTTAGAAGGGCATGCCATGGCTATATCTGTGTCTCGTCCTCTTTTTCCTCGTATTGCTGTTTTGTTTTCGCATGAGAATTTTTTCTTGTAACTTTCCCATGTGTTTGTGTTGTGTTGTGAGTTGTTTGTCACCTTTTGGACACCTTTGAGGGTGTTTTCTAGGTGTTTTTATGTGTTTGTGATTGCCTCCCATTGTTTCCTATGGGGTTCGAGTGGTTCGCCGAACCGGTTCGCTGAACCGAACTCGAACGCCACCTCCGTTCGGCGAACCAAACTCGAGCCGAACCGCGACTGGTTCGCTCATCTCTATTCAGAACCCGTTGGTCACGTCAGGAACGTAATCACAAAACAAGCAGATAATAAAATGTTAAGAATGGGAAAAATAATTATGAAACACAAAAAAACAAAAAGAGGTATAAACAAGGTTTGCAAAACTATTGACTGGCATTGAGAACTGATTCTCAGGGGTTTACATAGTAAATGTCCCACCCAGTGCTGACAGCTGCTAAAAACCCAACAGGATTAGCCTCACAGCTTCTGGACTAGCCAGAAACACAAGTATCAAGAATAATATGTGATTGATGCTGTTAAGCATCAGCTGTAACACGAGTACGGCATCGCCTGGTGGCCAAAGCAGAAACTGACACAGATGTTACACAAACCTTCCTTAAGGGGGCTTTACACGCTACGACATTGCTAATGCGATCTCGTTGGGGTCACGGATTTGGTGACGCACATCCGGCCGCATTAGCGATGCCGTTGCGTGTGACACCGATGAGCGATTTTGCATCGTTGCAAAAACGTGCAAAATCGCTCATCGTGACATGGGGGTCCATTCTCAAAAATCGTTACTGCAGCAGTAACGAGGTTGTTCCTCGTTCCTGTGGCAGCACACATCGCTCCGTGTGACACCGCAGGAACGAGGAAGCTCTCCTTACCTGCCTCCCGGCCACAATGCGGAAGGAAGGAGGTGGGCGGGATGTTACGTCCAGCTCATCTCCGCCCCTTCGCTTCTATTGGGCGGCCGCTCAGTGACGTCGCTGTGATGCCGCACGGACCGCCCCCTTAGAAAGGAGGCGGTTCACCGGTCACAGCGACGTCGCCGGGCAGGTAAGTCCGTGTGATGGGTCTGGGCGATGTGCGCCACGGGCAGCGATTTGCCCGTGTCGTGCAACAGATGGGGGCGGGTACCCACACTAGCGATATCGGGACTGATATCGCAGTGTGTAAAGCGCGGGCTTTACACACTTTTCAAAAATGGAATGGTCTGCAAGAGCAATGCCTGATTTGCAAATTTACAACCTGCTTAAATTCAACAGGAGTGTGTTTAAACATCTGTATATTTTGGCAGCAGAAACCATGATGTAGTGTAGTATACAGTTGCAAAACTTGAGCACTGTTTACATTGCGATCCATTATTCGCAGCTAATGGGTGATGCATGTCAAATAGTGAAGGCTTTCAACGAAGCTACAAAATTTGTCGTGAGGTACATCTATTGCATTAACAATGTCATTACCATCATATTTATCGTTCAAAAAAAATACTCAATGTATGATCATCACTGTCCTAGCCATGGTCCATGTTAAATTCAGCAGGATGTGGAAAAGGGTGAGATTTTAAAAAAGGAACAGGAACAATGGTTAATGGTAGGTGGTTGTGGACATTGAGTAACGTAGGCAGAGAATGAAACTGAAAGAGTCAAACTGAAGACAATGCTGGCCAGGATGGCTAACAATCACAACATGGTGCAGAAGGTGAACCAATCAGGACCTTAGTCATATTGGTAAACATGGCAAGATGTATGCTGGACTGGATGCTTATGGAATTGCAGGCATGTCAATAGCAACCAGCAAAGGGATTAATATTGGACAGCCATGCCTTCAGACTACTACTACAAAAGCAAAATGTAGATTATTTTTTTACAGCTTCCAAAAGGGAATCCAAATCAGCATATTATTATTATTATTTATTATTTGCAGCAAAGATTAATGACAGAATGTTTTATTCTCACTTATCCATTGTCTTCAGAGTTCTTCTGCTGCCAATGCCAAGGACTCACACCCAGTCAAACATCTACTCCCTCTCCAACATGTCATCTATACTGTATTCAAGGTGCCATACTTTTCCCTACACTACAAGACATCTCCTTGCCTGTCCCACCAAGTTTTAATACAATGGGAAATTTCACAGCTTTATAAAAATCTATTCTCCTATAAACTTGTGCCAAAAACCAGTAGCCATGGGTTCTTCTAAGCAGCTGTCTAGCACTCTGATAATTAAAACGGTGGAGGCTCACAATGCAGGAGAAGGTTATAAGAAGATAGCAAAGTGTTTTAAAATTGCCCTTTCAACAGTTTGAAATGTAATTAAAAAATAGTAGTTAACAGGAACAGTTAAGGTCAAGATAACATCTGGCTGACCAAGCAAAATTTGTATGAGAGCAGCTCGTAGGATTGCTATAGAGGCAAATGTGAACCTGGCAAAATACCTTCATGAAGATTTAGCAGACTTTGAAGTTATGGTACATTGTTATACTGTTCAGAGACACTTGCACAAATACTGTATGGCCTTCATAGAAGAGTCATCAGAAGAAAACCTCTCCTGCATCCTCACTATAAAAGTCAGCATCAGAACTATGCAAAAGAACATCTAAACAAGCCTGATGCTTTTTTGAAACAAATTTTGTGGATTGATGAGTAGAGATGAGCGAACCGGACGTGGTTCGGCTCGAGTTCGGTTCGCCGAACGGAGGTCTCGTTTGGTTTGGCGAACCACTCGAACCGCATAGGAAACAATGGGAGGCAATCACAAACACATAAAAACACCTAGAAAACACCCTCAAAGGTGTCCAAAAGGTGACAAACAACTCACAACACAACACAAACACATGGGAAAGTGACAAGAACAAATTCTCATGCGAAAACAAAACAGCGTTACGAGGAAAAAGAGGAGGAGACACAGATATATGAGTATATGCAAGGGAACATCGATGCCATTACTGTGCAACTTGAGCCTTGCTCATTTTAGGCTTCCAATCTGGATAAATTGCCTGAGCTCGCCACGTACGCCTTGGGGATCTCGTCGTGTACTGCAGCCAGCGTTCTCTCGGAACCTGTCTTCAGTGCTACTGGGGAGTCTGCTGACAGATATGCACACGCGTCTGTCCACTGACAATGTGGACATGGCTCTCCGAGGACTTTTCTTCCCCTGGGTCACCCAGGGGAAGCGAAAGGCACGCGTATTTTTGAGAGTGCTTCATGCAAAGCACCTTTTTCATTTTGAAAAGGGGGGTCAACTGATGCCAGTCAAGTGGGGTGTGTGTGGCCCAATTAGTGGCAACGAGGGAGACTGTGGTTGGAGTCCCCTCACTGTGTTTCTCAAAGAACCAAGATGAAAAAGTCATGGCTGTCAGAGGACTTTTCTTCCCCTGGGTCATCCAGGGGAGGCGAAAGGCACACGTATTTTTGAGAGTGCTTCATGCAAAGCATCTTTTTCATTTTGAAAAGGGGGGTCAAGTGATGCCAGTGAAGTGGGGTGTGTGTGGCCCAATTAGTGGCAACGAGGGAGACTGTGGTTGGAGTCCCCTCGCTGTTTTTTACATGATTTTCGAAGTGCATGACATGCCTAAGAGGTTTAATTTCAGCATCTCAAACTTGTTGGCTACAGAAAGGCTGCCTTTACACCCTTTTGTCACCGATGATTTTCGAGACCTTATGCCCATTGCACTGCCCCAAGAGCCGATGGCCATTCGCCACTCCTTCTCCAAGAAAGGGGTGCCCGCGCTACCACAGCAGGTCGCACACAACATCACCGATTCCTTGAGAAACTCTGTGTGTGACAGGGTGAATTTCACCACAGATACTTGGACCAGTAAGCATGGACAGGGGAGTTACATGTTGCTAATTGGGCAATGGGTAACTATGGTGAGAGATGGAGAAGGGTCTGCTGTACAAGTCTTTCCGTCCCCACGAGTTGTGTGTCAATCCTTCCTCTGTATGTCCAAGTTCCTCCACTGATTCTGCCTCATCAACCTCGTGTTGGTCCTGCACCTCAGCCCAAACCCTGTGTGGTCAGGCCACCCTTTCTTGTAACTGCGCTCAAGGAATCCCACACACCTCCTTACTATGCTGGCAGCAGAGATCAAGGCCATCAGGCAGTCAAATGTTTACTTTGAAATGTAGGGGAAATGTGAGACACCGCTGAGTAGTTGTGGACGGTTAGCTCTGTAGAGTGAGACCGAGTTTCATCAATGGTTGTCTCCACTCAACCAGCAGCCAGGGAATGCCGGGTGCAACAATGATGCAAACCAGTCTGCGGCCCTTCTTCAGGGCAATGTGACACACGTGCCTTGTATGGCTCACGTGTTGAACCTGGTTGTCCAGCAATTTTTAAAACACTATCCCGGCCTACATGGCCTTCTGCAGAGGGCACTGTGTAACGCCTGCCTGGGTCGACACACTCAGGCGGGCTGTAAAGGATAGGCTAGAGGGAAGCCACTCACCAAGCTGGACCCCCAGAACCCTGAAACCCTTTAACCCCTATACAGTGATTTTGAATGACACAGGGCCCAAGTTGATCAATACCTGTGGAAGGCTGCAGTTCCAGAGAATAGTAGTCATGCAGGGTCAAAACATTAATTGAGGAAGAGGAACAGAATGGGAGGGACAGGACTTAATCAGAAAACAAGCAGAGGTGAAATGCGAATCGGCCAACGAGGTACATAAACAGCAAGCAGGAAAAGTAGTCAGGTAACAAGCACACAAAATCATAAAACTGAACTGGGGGTAACAGTAACCAGAGGTTCATAGCTATGTCTGGCAGTGGTCTGCAGACAGGAGGGGCCTAAAAAAGGGTGTGGTGTCTTCCCATTGGTTGTAGCTGAATTATGGTACTTCATCTGTGAGATACCCACCACCTGCATTCAGCCATTGGTTCTGCATCTGTCAAGGTAACGCAGCCCAGTGGGTGACCATAACCTGCATCCAACTGCGCCGCTGGCGTCGACTCCTCTCCCATCATCAGCACTATGCACGAAAGGAACATGTTGTCACCTTGCGACAGGAGTACAAATTGACGTAGCGGACTACGTTGGTGACTTAACAGCCGTGTGCGGCAATGATGCAAACATATCTGCGGGCCTTCGTCAGGGCAATGTGACACACGTGACTTGTATGGCTCACGTGTTTAATCTGATTCTCCAGCAATTTTTAAAACAACATCCCGGCCTACATGGCCTCGTACAGCGGGCACGCTCACTATGTGCTCACTTCCATCGTTTGCACCCAGCAGCTCAACAACTTTCATCGATCCTGAAGTCTTAAGGTCTGGCAGTTAAACGCCTGAAATGCGATGTTCCGACACGCAGGAATTGGAATCTGCACATGTTGCAGCATCTGTGGCAGCACCGCAGAGCCCTGCTGAAATACATTATGATGTATACCCTGGGCTAACTTGATCCATAGGTGGTGCAGATCACGCTGCTGGAGTGGTGTACGATCAAGGACCTATGCACCCTTCTACACAGTTTACCAATGTCGACGAAGATGTTTAACACTGGCGATGCCATTCTCAGCGTGACAATTTTGGTCATCTACATGATGGAGCACACTGTAAGCATTATTCGGAGTCAGGTGTTGGTCCAAGAGGAGGGGAGGAAGTACTGGAGGAGTCATATGCGGAAGGGATAACAAGATCTACAAGGTCCAGATGGTCAGCGGCACCTTGGCGGCAGTCATGGTACGGTGGGGGAGAGGGATTATCAAGGGCGCAAAGTATCAGCAAAACAGTTGAGGAAGGTGCAGGAGCCCAGGAAGAAATGGAGGACGAACTGGCGATGGGCATGGAAGACTCAGCAGATTAGTGAGAGCTTGCTCACATTTCGGTTGCGCGAGGTTGTGGGGAGAGGGCAGAGGAAGGAGGCACGATTCTCACCTCTCCGCCACCAACACACCAAGGACTTGGTGCTCCTGGATGGTCAAGACACATGAGCACCTTCTTGCTGCACTACCTACAAAATGACCCTCGGATTGTACGAATTCCAAGTCATGCTGACTACTGGGTTGCCACACTGTTAGATCCCCGGTACAACACACAATTTTGCGAAAAAACTACTGCCATAGAAAGGGACGCACGTATGCAGGAGTATCAGCAGAAGGTGTTACACAATCTTACATCTGCTTTTCCACTAAACACCAGTGGTGCACAGAGTGAATCTCAACGCTTTTTCATCGATAGGTGGAAAGGGTCTTACTTGTCCAAATCTGAGGGACCAAGGGCTGGCTGCTGTGCTCAGACGGCGTTGAGTACGGTGTCTCTGCAGAGTTGCATTTTTGGTCATATACAAACTGAGTTGAAAAAGGACAGATGCTGTTGGAAAGGGTAACAGGTGTGTTGGAAAGGGTAAAAAAGTTTGTGTCCGATGGTTTGGTGGTTAAGCAACAGTAACATTTGCTGAAGAAACAACATCTGTTATGGTGGGACTGGCAGATTTGAATAAGGTGGTATATACTATGTTAACGCTATATAAAAAATATTAAGAAGAAAAGAAAGAGAAAGGTAGATATCCCAATCGCCATTCGGTGTCCACCATGCTCACAGATGGAAAAGGAAAGGTTGGTAACTGGAAGGTTAGGTGGAGGATACAGAGCAGGTTGACTCTGAAACAAATAGTAGCCTGAACCGAGTTAGACGCCACTCGGATCTGGAGACTTGGAGCCCTGTTAGCGTGACAGGGTCCACATGACCACCCAGCCCCGAAACTCCCTGTTAACAACACAGAAGCCATTGGTTACGCTGTCCGTGGGCGTAGGGGACACACCTGTGGACAGCAGGCGCATCATCAGCAGCAGGCCTGTTTATGCCACTGGGCTGCACTAGCAGTACTGGTAGGACAGGAGCTGTTCTTAAACGTTCTGCGTTACCAACTGTGGTGGCGGCCTGCCTCGATGACCTATCCCTGCCTATCTCTGGCCTAAAGCTGCAATGGGTTCAACGCATTGAGGTGTGCTCTTTCGGAGCATAATAGAAGACTGGGCACCTTCTTGTTGGCTCTAGCCCCTTTTATAACCTGGGTCTGCCCCAAACCAGGGTGGACCACAATGCACCTCCTGGAGACAAAAGCAGAGTGACACGTCATGAGTGGCATAACTAGTGTCCTATTTTGAACCGCGACTTGAATGATGACCTCATGGCTGCCACAACCAAAACACCTCAACAGTCATCGTCTGACCAACAACAATGAGGTGACAAGTCATAGGGGCGGCCCTCTGCAAGCCTGTTGGGAGTGGCCTGGCCAAATTGTCAAAACACCTGATGCCCTGATGCCCTGTGGTCTATATGGGCCCCCCACATCAGGGGCAGGGCCAAAGAGTTCATTACCCGACCTAGCCTCTGATGCAGTAAGTGCCTGAGCATGCTCAGTAGCATGAAATACAGTTTCTGAAAAAAAGACTATCCGCTTCAGCATGCTGTATAGGCACAACACAGGACTTAGACCCGGCACGGAGTGCAAGTACCTGTGCAAAGAGGCTTTTCTCAGTCAGTGTGAAGCCCCACAGGTGTTGTGTTGGTGCATTACCTTCAGGGACTCCACGTGGAGTACCGTAACGCCAGTGAGCAGCATCCTGTGCGACAGACCAACATTCTTCCGGTGCTGTCTATACTGTTAACCATGATAGGAGCGTAAAGTCTGTATTTTTGGCAACTGGACATCACATTATCCGGGTACGGTAGGCTGTGCCCAGACAGTAATGCGTGCACGCAACACTTTGTTTTATTATGAAAACACATATCTGTTCTGGGTAGGACGACTATATAGACAATCACAGTTGCTGCCTCTGCACTGTCAAATTGTCACGTACAGTTTAAATCATAGAGGGACAATGACACATGTTTGCATTGAATGTTGCTTTTCAATATTTACATGACTCTGTTGCAGAGCTGTGTGGTTTGCATTCACACTGTTATCATCTGCCTTATCTGTGAGGCTTCAGCTAACAAGGGTATTCAGGGTGGGTGATGTGTTTTGTTTATGTTTAGGTAGATTACTGGGAAGCTCTTTGGATGCGCCACTAGTAAGTTGTCTTCGCACACACACACACACACACACACACACACACACAAACACACAATTACTGCTGCTACGCAGAGGCCTTAGCAAGCAGTAGGCAACTGAATAGATTGTTCTATTATTTCAATTTAATGCATGGTTCTTATTGTTTGTTTTGGGAAAGTGAAAGAATCATTTATGAACCCAACTGCAAACAGTGCTTTTCATGTTGCGTGGTTTTGCTGCATACTGTGGATCCCACCAAATACAAGACTTAAAATGAAGCATAAGTCGCAAAGGGAATTTCACTGCGCTACAATGCGGCCTAGCGGGGCTATGCAACCACCGCCTGCCCCATCACGTGCATCTGCGTCCTCTTCATCCTTTGTGACTGTGGGGACAGCAGTCACACGTGCTTTTTCACACTGAACTTCCACTCCATTACCCGTAAGCGGGAGTGTGATTGGCAGGTCGTCACTTGTTTTTTAAGTGCAAACAGATGGTATTGTTAAGCTGTCAGACATTGAGAGAGAAACCATTGGATGAAGGAAAAATTATATCCACGCCTGCACCTTCGTGAAAGATTGGCTGGACTACCTGCAGTTAATTATTGCGTTCCACAAATGGAAAGGAGTGTAGAATGCACAGGTGTTGTACCTTGCTTGGCAGCAAAGGAACAATATCTTAGTATTCCAGACAATTTTAGGATGGCAGAAAAAGTGTCAGCTCTTTGGGCAAATTAAATAGCGTGGCAAAAGTGGGCAGGTAGGTACAGTGGCCGTGTTCTGTGTGTACCAGGACAGTAAAGGAAGCCTCACTTTCTACACCTCCTAATGATGAAATGCAGCAAGGAATTCCATGACATTGCTATAAAAATAGCACTACAAAATGTGCATGAGGGTGTCATGCAGAGGTGCTAGAAACAGCTTGGCACCATTGGGGCACAAATGGAGTACAACAGCCTCCTGCTCTGTTTTTAATAAGCTATAATAATAGCAAAAAATGCTGCCAGTTAGTGGCATACAAAAAGTGGCTGTTGTACTCCATTTGTGCCCACTTTTAGGATGCCACTAAGTTTCCTCAGTGTTTGCTAGTATAATAGCTTAGTAACAATGAGCTTGAGTGTGCAAAGGGCTGGAGGGTACAGTGGCAGGTTTGTGGGTCTGTGTAGAGGAAATGAAGCCTCACTTTATATCCCTCCTAATGGTGAAATGCAGCGAGGAAGTCCCTGACCTTAGCTACACAGACGCTCTTATCTGTAGCTGTTAAAATCTGTTTCCACGGACCTGACTGTCACCTATGGCTCTGAGCCTGCTGTTATTAGCCCTTACAAGGGCTAAAAGAAACTTCTATCCCTATTCTGTATAGCGCTGTGTGTAGAGCGTACACAGAAGTATCGGAGACAGGAGCTACGCCAGCGGTGACTGACACCCAGAAGCAGAAGGCAGATAATGGCGTCCTGACGGGCATATACCCATTTTTATAATGCAGGGACATGTGACGTGGACATCCTATCACACATACCGTTGCTTCTCTGGCTAAAAGTCCACTTAGCTGTGTGTGTGTCTGGGATTGGCTGACATGCTGGCCCGCCCCACTACACGTGCACGTGTAGGGAAGGAAGACAAGGGAAAAAAAAAAAATGGCGATCACCATTATCCCAGCAGCAGTGATCTGAATGTGCTGTTCCCGCACACTATACGCTGAAATTTCATAATAGTGTGAGTCACAGAGTGACTTACGCTATTACAGCGGAAAGCCAGCTAGTAATTAGTTTAGATTTTTGCTGCTAGAACCGTTCTTGAACGTAACTAGAACTATCGAGCTTTAGCAAAAAGCTCGAGTTCTAGTTCGATCTAGAACAGCCCCCAAATTCACTCGAACCGCGAACTGGAGAACCACGAACCACAAACCGCGCTCAACTCTTTTGATGAGGTTAAAATAGAACTCTTTGGACACAATGATAATAGGAAAAGAACATATCGATAACCATCAAGCATTGCGGTGTAGCAATCGAGCTTTGGGGTTGTGTTGCAGACATTGGCACATAAAACATTTCATGGGTTGAAGGAGAATGGATTCAGTGAAATTTCAACAAATTATTGATGCAAACATAACACCATCTGTAAAAAAACTGAAATTGAAAAAGGATGGCTTGTACAAATGGCTAATGATCCTAAACACACATCAAAATCCAGAATATACTAAAGGCCGCTTTACACACTGCGATATTGGTCCCGATTAGAGATGAGCGAACCGGTCCCGGTTCGGCTCGAGGTCGGCTCGCCGAACGGGGGTCCCGTTCGAGTTCGGTTCGTCGAACGTTCGACGAACCGAACTCGAACGTATAGGCTAGAATGGGAGGCAATCACAAACACATAAAAATGCATGATAAATGTACACAAACAGTTAATGAACATTGCCATAACACTTACCGGTCCTCGCGATCCCTTCTGCACTCTGTCTCCTGCCGCTATTCCATCCGATAATCGCTGAATCCTCCCGTGACCGGCACTGCCAGCAGAGATGCAGGACCTGTCGTGACGTCAGAATAGCCATGTGACCAGTCACGTGGCTATTATCTCATTGGCTACAGACTGGTCACATGACTATGACACGTCATGTAGGACCTGCGAGTGCATCTCTCCGGTACACGGTGCACATATGTGTATCGCCGTGTACCGGCGACATGCTCTAGCACACGGTCGACTCCCCGTTCCGTTAGGGACAGGCTGTCACAGCCGGTCATTAACGGAGATCACCGTTGCCATAGCAACGCAGTTAGCGGTGATGTCACCGCTAACCGCGGCTCCGAGAGCACCGTTGCTATGGTAACGCGTCTGTCAGCCAGCACTGATCACTCACGGAGTGAAGGCTGCACGATTGTAGTGAGCATTGTAGTGAGGATGGAGGTTCCCCAGCCCCAAGTGATGAGCTGGTGAACCTTATCCTCACTACAATCGTCACTACTACTACACTAGTGAGGATTGTAGTGAGCATTGTAGTGAGGATGGAGGTTCCCCAGCCCCAAGTGATGAGCTGGTGAATCTCATCCTCACTACAATCGTCACTACTACTACACTAGTGAGGATTGTAGTGAGCATTGTAGTGAGGATGGAGGTTCCCCAGCCCCAAGTGATGAGCTGGTGAATCTCATCCTCACTACAATCGTCACTACTACTACACTAGTGAGGATTGTAGTGAGCATTGTAGTGAGGATGGAGGTTCCCCAGCCCCAAGTGATGAGCTGGTGAATCTCATCCTCACTACAATCGTCACTACTACTACACTAGAAAGAAAGAAGACAGAAGAGCAGGATCGTGGAGGGCTGACAGGGGGTAATAAAGATGGAGTCTCTAATGTGTCTGTGTATTTATTTCTATTAAAGTATTTTTTCTCTGTGTGGTGTTTTTTTTAACCCTTTATTGGAGATTCTTAATGGCCGGGTCAAACGTGCCTGACATTAAGAATCTCTGGCTTAATACTGGCTAGTAAAACAAAGCCAGTATTAACTCATGATTACCCAACAAGCCACCCGGCTCCAGGGCTGTTGGAAGAGTTGGATACAGCGCCAGATGATGGCGCTTCTATGAGAGCGCCATTTTCTGGGGCGGCTGCGGACTGAAATCCGCAGTAGAGGGGCCCAGAAACCTCGGGCTAACCTGTGCTGCGGATTCCAATCCCCAGCTGCCTAGTTGTACCCGGCTGGACACAAAAATGGGGCGAAGCCCACGTCATTTGTTTTTTAATTATTTCATGAAATAAGTGAAATAATTAAAAAAAGACGGGCTTCCCTATATTTTTGGTTCCCAGCCGGGTACAAATAGGCAACTGGGGGTTGGAGGCAGCCCGTGGCTGCCTGCTGTACCTGGCTAGCATACAAAAATATGGCGAAGCTCACGTCCTTTTTTTTGTAGTTTTTTGGCAAAAAAAATAAAAAATGCTTCCCTGGATTTTCCATTGCCAGTGAAGGTAACACCAAGCAGTGGGGGTTAGCCGCCAGTAGCTGCTTGGATTACCCTCAGCTAGCAATACAAAAAATGCAGCGGGAGCCCATATATATTTTTTTTAATTATTTATTTAAATAACTAAAAATAAAATGGGCTTCCCTGTATTTTGATTGCTAGACATCACAGTGCTGTAAAAATAAATCTTTAAAAAAATGACGTAGCGCTCCGCGGTATTTTTGATTCTCAGCGCAGATAAAGCAGACAGCTATGGGTTGCCACCCCCATCTGCCTGCCGTTACCTTGGTTGGCAATCAAAATACAGGGAAGCCCATTAATTTTTTCTATTTAAAAAATGGTTAAAAAAAAAATGACGTTGGGTCACCCCATTTTTGATAGCCAGCTAGGGTAAAGCAGACGGCTGTAGCCTGAAAACCACAGCTGGCAGCTTTACCGTGGTTGGGGATCCAATGTGGAGGTCCCCTCAGGCTCTTTTTTATAATTATTTTATAAATATTAATAATTACACAATAAAAGTAGGGTCCCCCCCAAATTGGATCACCAGCCAAGGTAAAGCGGACAGCTGTGGTCTGGTATTCTCAGGGTGGGAAGGTCCATAGTTATTGGGCCTTCACAGCCTAAAAATAGCAGGCCGCAGGCACCCCAGACGTGGCGCATCCACTAGATGCGCCAATCCTGGCGCTTCACCCCAGCTCATCCCGTGCCCTGGTGCAGTGGCAAACGGGGTAATAAATCGGGTTGATACTAGCTGTAAAGTCACCTGAGATCAAGCCCAGCAGTTTGTGATGTCATGGCATCTATTAGATACCCAACATCATAAACTGTCAGTACTAACAAAAAAAAAAAAAAATCGACAAAAGAAATTTATTTGAAAAAACAGTCCCCAAAACATTCCCTCTTTCACCAATTTATTGTAAGAAAAAAAATAAAGGGGTCCCACGACGACTCTGGACCGTCTAGAATATGGGGGGGAGACACTCAGGGAACGTATCCCCCATTTTCTAGGAGTGCGGACCCTTCATGTGAGGAGTGTGGGTGCAATGAATCTGCACTCACTCTCCCCGGGTCCACAGCAGCAGAGTCCATGTCGTAATGGTTGCTACCAAAGCTGCAATGCCCTGCTCATGAGGTAAGGGCATGCCTAATCAGGAGAACTACTGTAGAGGAAGCTCTGCTCACTGGTATATAGGTGCTCAGAGGTAATAATAGATAAAATTAGTGAGTAACCTCGGCACTCTAAATCTCCCAGACTAAGTCAGTAAGTCACAACGGATAGTAATGCAAAATCACTCTTTATTGGTCCATATTAAGAAAAAAAATTTTTTCATAAGCATATATGTTTTTGTCCAAAACAAGTTACAAATGACGTTTCAGCCTGAGCCTTCGTCAGATTGGACTTATCTGCATGTAATCATGAAAAATGACAATAATCAGTATCACATAAGAGTGAGAGAACAATAACATAAACTCGAACAATGTAGAGGTACAATTGGGATGCAGCAAAAAAATTGCAACACAGCAAGAAATGAAACACATGATACAAATGTCATAATACAGTACAAGGACAATATAGTAATGACAAATATGGGGTCAGAGTAGGCTTAGACAGCTCTGGTACGAAAGAGATGTCAATCATAAAGTAACATGTGCAGTAGGTGTAGAGCTACAGTATGCATGGCAGAGCTAATGGGTAGACCGACCATAGAAAAAGAACGGAGAAAAAGTGGAGAAAAAGTGGAGAAAAAAATGGAGAATAAGTGGAGAAAAAGTGGAGAAAAAGTGTAGAAAAAGTGGAGAAAAAGTGGAGAATAAGTGGAGAAAAAAATGGAGAAAAAGTGGAGAATAAGTGGAGAAAAAAATGGAGAAAGAGTGGAGAAAAAGTGGAGAAAAAGTGGAGAAAAAGTGGAGAAAAAGTGGAGAAAAAGTGGAGAAAAAAATGGAGAAAAAGTGGAGTAAAAATGGAGAAAAAGTGGAGAAAAAGTGGAGAAAAAATGGAGAAAATGTGGAGAAAAAGTAGAGAAAAAAATGGAGAAAAAGTGGAGAAAAAAATGGAGAAAAAGTGGAGAAAAAGTGGAGTAAAAATGGAGAAAAAGTGGAGAAAAAATGGAGAAAAAAATGGAGAAAAAGTGGAGAAAAAATGGAGAAAAAGTGGAGAAAAAGTGGAGAAAAAGTGGAGAAAAAGTGGAGAATAAGTGGAGAAAAAAATGGAGAAAAAGTGGAGAATAAGTGGAGAAAAAAATGGAGAAAAAGTGGAGAAAAAGTGGAGAAAAAGTGGAGAAAAAGTGGAGAAAAAAATGGAGAAAAAGTGGAGAAAAAGTGGAGAAAAAGTGGAGAAAAAAATGGAGAAAAAGTGGAGAAAAAGTGGAGAAAAAAATGGAGAAAAAGTGGAGAAAAAGTGGAGTAAAAATGGAGAAAAAGTGGAGAAAATGTGGAGAAAAAAATGTAGAAAAAGTGGAGAAAAAGTGGAGAAAAAAATGGGGAAAAAGTGGAGAAAAAGTGGAGAAAAAATGGAGAAAAAGTGGAGAAAAAGTGGAGAAAAAGTGAGAAAAAATGGAGAAAAAGTGGAGAAAAAGTGGAGAAAAAGTAGAGAAAAAGTAGAGAAAAAAATGGAGAAAAAGTGGAGAAAAAAATGGAGAAAAAGTGGAGAAAAAGTGGAGTAAAAATGGAGAAAAAGTGGAGAAAAAATGGAGAAAAAAATGTAGAAAAAGTGGAGAAAAAGTGGAGAAAAAATGGAGAAAAAGTGGAGAAAAAGTGGAGAAAAAGTAGAGAAAAAAATGGAGAAAAAGTGGAGAAAAAGTGGAGTAAAAATGGAGAAAAAGTGGAGAAAAAAATGGAGAAAAAGTGGAGAATAAAACGGAGAAAAAGTGGAGAAAAAGTGGAGAAAAAATGGAGAAAAAGTGGAGAAAAAGTGGAGAAAAAGTAGAGAAAAAAATGGAGAAAAAGTGGAGAAAAAGTGGAGTAAAAATGGAGAAAAAGTGGAGAAAAAATGGAGAAAAAAATGGATAAAAAGTGGAGAAAAAGTGGAGAAAAAGTGGAGAAAAAGTGGAGAAAAAATGGATAAAAAGTGGAGAAAAAGTGGGGAATAAGTGGAGAAAAAGTGGAGAAAAAAATGGAGAAAAAGTGGAGAAAAAGTGGAGAAAAAGTGGAGAAAAAGTGGAGAAAAAAATGGAGAAAAAGTAAAGAAAAAGTGGAGAAAATGTGGAGAAAAAAATGGAGAACAAGTGAAGAAAAAGTGGAGAAAAAATGGAGAAAAAGTGGAGAAAAAGTGGAGAAAAAGTGGAGAAAAAGTGGAGAATCAGTGGAGAAAAAAATGGAGAAAAAGTGGAGAATAAGTGGAGAAAAAAATGGAGAAAAAGTGGAGAAAAAGTGGAGAAAAAGTGGAGAAAAAGTGGAGAAAAAAATATAGAAAAAGTGGAGAAAAAGTGGAGTAAAAATGGAGAAAAAGTGGAGAAAAAGTGGAGAAAAAGTGGAGAAAAAGTGTAGAAAAAGTGTAGAAAAAGTGGAGAAAAAGTGGAGAATAAGTGGAGAAAAAAATGGAGAAAAAGTGGAGAATAAGTGGAGAAAAAAATGGAGAAAAAGTGGAGAAAAAGTGGAGAAAAAGTGGAGAAAAAGTGGAGAAAAAGTGGAGAAAAAAATGGAGAAAAAGTGGAGAAAAAGTGGAGTAAAAATGGAGAAAAAGTGGAGAAAAAGTGGAGAAAAAATGGAGAAAAAGTGGAGAAAAAGTGGAGAAAAAGTAGAGAAAAAGTAGAGAAAAAAATGGAGAAAAAGTGGAGAAAAAAATGGAGAAAAAGTGGAGAAAAAGTGGAGTAAAAATGGAGAAAAAGTGGAGAAAAAATGGAGAAAAAATGGAGAAAAAGTGGAGAAAAAGTGGAGAAAAAGTGGAGAAAAAGTGGAGAATAAGTGGAGAAAAAAATGGAGAAAAAGTGGAGAATAAGTGGAGAAAAAAATGGAGAAAAAGTGGAGAAAAAGTGGAGAAAAAGTGGAGAAAAAGTGGAGAAAAAAATGGAGAAAAAGTGGAGAAAAAGTGGAGAAAAAGTGGAGAAAAAAATGGAGAAAAAGTGGAGAAAAAGTGGAGAAAAAAATGGAGAAAAAGTGGAGAAAAAGTGGAGTAAAAATGGAGAAAAAGTGGAGAAAATGTGGAGAAAAAAATGTAGAAAAAGTGGAGAAAAAGTGGAGAAAAAAATGGGGAAAAAGTGGAGAAAAAGTGGAGAAAAAATGGAGAAAAAGTGGAGAAAAAGTGGAGAAAAAGTGAGAAAAAATGGAGAAAAAGGGGAGAAAAAATGGAGAAAAAGTAGAGAAAAAGTAGAGAAAAAAATGGAGAAAAAGTGGAGAAAAAAATGGAGAAAAAGTGGAGAAAAAGTGGAGTAAAAATGGAGAAAAAGTGGAGAAAAAATGGAGAAAAAAATGTAGAAAAAGTGGAGAAAAAGTGGAGAAAAAATGGAGAAAAAGTGGAGAAAAAGTGGAGAAAAAGTAGAGAAAAAAATGGAGAAAAAGTGGAGAAAAAGTGGAGTAAAAATGGAGAAAAAGTGGAGAAAAAAATGGAGAAAAAGTGGAGAAAAAAACGGAGAAAAAGTGGAGAAAAAGTGGAGAAAAAATGGAGAAAAAGTGGAGAAAAAGTGGAGAAAAAGTAGAGAAAAAAATGGAGAAAAAGTGGAGAAAAAGTGGAGTAAAAATGGAGAAAAAGTGGAGAAAAAATGGAGAAAAAAATAGATAAAAAGTGGAGAAAAAGTGGAGAAAAAGTGGAGAAAAAGTGGAGAAAAAATGGATAAAAAGTGGAGAAAAAGTGGGGAATAAGTGGAGAAAAAGTGGAGAAAAAAATGGAGAAAAAGTGGAGAAAAAGTGGAGAAAAAGTGGAGAAAAAGTGGAGAAAAAAATGGAGAAAAAGTAAAGAAAAAGTGGAGAAAATGTGGAGAAAAAAATGGAGAACAAGTGAAGAAAAAGTGGAGAAAAAATGGAGAAAAAGTGGAGAAAAAGTGGAGAAAAAGTGGAGAAAAAGTGGAGAATCAGTGGAGAAAAAAATGGAGAAAAAGTGGAGAATAAGTGGAGAAAAAAATGGAGAAAAAGTGGAGAAAAAGTGGAGAAAAAGTGGAGAAAAAGTGGAGAAAAAGTGGAGAAAAAAATATAGAAAAAGTGGAGAAAAAGTGGAGTAAAAATGGAGAAAAAGTGGAGAAAAAGTGGAGAAAAAGTGGAGAAAAAGTGTAGAAAAAGTGTAGAAAAAGTGGAGAAAAAGTGGAGAATAAGTGGAGAAAAAAATGGAGAAAAAGTGGAGAATAAGTGGAGAAAAAAATGGAGAAAAAGTGGAGAAAAAGTGGAGAAAAAGTGGAGAAAAAGTGGAGAAAAAGTGGAGAAAAAAATGGAGAAAAAGTGGAGAAAAAGTGGAGTAAAAATGGAGAAAAAGTGGAGAAAAAGTGGAGAAAAAATGGAGAAAAAGTGGAGAAAAAGTGGAGAAAAAGTAGAGAAAAAGTAGAGAAAAAAATGGAGAAAAAGTGGAGAAAAAAATGGAGAAAAAGTGGAGAAAAAGTGGAGTAAAAATGGAGAAAAAGTGGAGAAAAAATGGAGAAAAAAATGGAGAAAAAGTGGAGAAAAAATGGAGAAAAAGTGGAGAAAAAGTGGAGAAAAAGTGGAGAATAAGTGGAGAAAAAAATGGAGAAAAAGTGGAGAAAAAGTGGAGAAAAAGTGGAGAAAAAGTGGAGAAAAAAATGGAGAAAAAGTGGAGAAAAAGTGGAGAAAAAAATGGAGAAAAAGTGGAGAAAAAGTGGAGAAAAAGTGGAGAAAAAAATGGAGAAAAAGTGGAGAAAAAGTGGAGTAAAAATGGAGAAAAAGTGGAGAAAAAGTGGAGAAAAAAATGTAGAAAAAGTGGAGAAAAAGTGGAGAAAAAAATGGGGAAAAAGTGGAGAAAAAGTGGAGAAAAAATGGAGAAAAAGTGGAGAAAAAGTGGAGAAAAAGTGGAGAAAAAATGGAGAAAAAGTGGAGAAAAAGTGGAGAAAAAGTAGAGAAAAAGTAGAGAAAAAAATGGAGAAAAAGTGGAGAAAAAAATGGAGAAAAAGTGGAGAAAAAGTGGAGTAAAAATGGAGAAAAAGTGGAGAAAAAATGGAGAAAAAAATGTAGAAAAAGTGGAGAAAAAAATGGAGAAAAAGTGGAGAAAAAATGGAGAAAAAGTGGAGAAAAAGTGGAGAAAAAGTAGAGAAAAAAATGGAGAAAAAGTGGAGAAAAAGTGGAGTAAAAATGGAGAAAAAGTGGAGAAAAAATGGAGAAAAAAATGGATAAAAAGTGGAGAAAAAGTGGAGAAAAAGTGGGGAAAAAGTGGAGAAAAAATGGATAAAAAGTGGAGAAAAAGTGGGGAATAAGTGGAGAAAAAGTGGAGAAAAAAATGGAGAAAAAGTGGAGAAAAAGTGGAGAAAAAGTGGAGAAAAAAATGGAGAAAAAGTGGAGAAAAAGTGGAGAAAAAGTGGAGAAAATGTGGAGAAAAAAATGGAGAACAAGTGAAGAAAAAGTGGAGAAAAAATGGAGAAAAAGTGGAGAAAAAGTGGAGAAAAAGTAGAGAAAAAAATGGAGAAAAAGTGGAGAAAAAGTGGAGTAAAAATGGAGAAAAAGTGGAGAAAAAATTGAGAAAAAAATGGATAAAAAGTGGAGAAAAAGTGGAGAAAAAGTGGAGAAAAAATGGATAAAAAGTGGAGAAAAAGTGAAGAAAAAGTGGAGAAAAAATGGAGAAAAAATGGAGAAAAAAAATGTAGAAAAAGTGGAGAAAAAAATGGAGAAAAAGTGGAGAAAAAGTGAAGCACCCTTTGGTGCCTTTCATGTGGCACTAAGGGGTGCTTAGCTTTGTATTTAGCCAAAAAATGAAAAAAAAAATGACGTAGGGTTCCCCCTAGTTTTGTAGCCAGCTAGGGTAAAGCAAACGGCTGCAGCCTGCAGACCACAGCTGGCAACCTCACCTTGGCTGGTAATCCAAAACTGAGGGCACCCCACGCTGTTATTTTAAATTAAATAAATAATTTAAAAAAAAACCACGTAGGGGTCCCCCAAAATTGGATCACCAGCCAAGGTAAAGCAGACAGCTGGGGCCTGATATTCTCAGACTAGGGAGGTCCATGGTTATTGGACTCTCCCCAGCCTAAAAATAGCAGGCCGCAGCCGCCCCAGAAGTGGCGCATCCATTAGATGCGCCAATCCTGGTGCTTCGCCCCAGCTCATCCCGCGCCCTGGTGCGGTGGCAAATGGGGTAATATATGGGGTTAATACCAGGTGTGTAATGTCACCTGGCATCAAGCCCTGGGGTTGGTGAGGTCAGGCGTCTATCAGATACCCGACATCACCAACCCAGTCAGTAATAAAATAATAGACGACAAACACATTTTTATTTGAAAAAACACTCCCCAAAACATTCCCTCTTTAACCAATTTATTAGAATGAAAAACAAATCCAGGTCTGGTGTAATCTAAGGGGTTGCCATGACGATCCACACTGTCCCAGTCAATGAAGAGCAGGATGTTCCCCATTGGCTGGGAGAGCAATGCAGTGACCTGAGCTAACATCAATGGGTCAGCCCAGGTCACTGCAGGGCATGACAAGTGCTGCTGTCAGCGAGGTACATTACCTGCGCTGATCTCCAGCACTGCTGACAGCCCCTGTCACTAAGTTCAATGACCGCCGCCTTCACAGCCAAGAATCGCGAGAGGCCCGTGATGTCACCGCTAGTCAGTCTCGGGTCGGAAGCGAGAGAAGGTGTTGTGACAAGCGGCGACCATGGAGGACAGTGACAGCGCTGAGGTCGGGATGGCGGGACTTCATCACTGCAGGCAGGGACGGCTCAAGGTTTTTGTGGGCCCCGGGCGGAAGAGTCTCAGTGGGTCCCATACACACGCAGACACACACACATACACAGATACATACACATACATATACATATTTAAAGACAAACTCACAAAAATACATATAAACAGACAAATCTATAGTCATATACACTGACATACATAGATACACATCATACATGCATACATACAGAGACACACACTGCTATGCTGCATACATACATACAGACACACACATACTGCTTTGCATGCATACATACATATAGACAGACACACACACACTGCTCTGCTACATACATACATATAGACAGACACACACATACTGCTCTGCTGCATACATACATACAGACACACACACACACTGCTCTGCTGCATACATACATACAGACAGACACGCATACTGCTCTGCTGCATACATACATACAGACACACACACACACTGCTCTGCTGCATACATACATACAGACACGCATACTGCTCTGCTGCATACATACATGCATACATACATACAGACAGACACGCATACTGCTCTTCTGCATACATACATACATACATACATACAGACAGACAGACACGCATACTGCTCTGCATGCATACATACAGACACGCATACTGCTCTGCTGCATACATACATGCATACATACAGACACGCATACTGCTCTGCTGCATACATACATGCATACATACAGACACGCATACTGCTCTGCTGCATACATACATGCATACATACAGACACGCATACTGCTCTGCTGCATACATACATGCATACATACAGACACGCATACTGCTCTGCTGCATATATACATGCATACATACAGACACGCATACTGCTCTGCTGCATATATACATACATACAGACACGTATACTGCTCTGCTGCATATATACATACATACAGACATGCATACTGCTCTGCTGCATATATACATACATACAGACACATATACTGCTCTGCTGCATACATACATGCATACATACAGACACGCATACTGCTCTGCTGCATACATACATGCATACATACAGACAGACACGCATATTGCTCTGCTGCATACATACATACATACAGACACGCACACTGCTCTGCTGCATATATACATACATACACGCATACTGCTCTGCTGCATATATACATACATACATACAGACACGCATACTGCTCTGCTGCATATATACATACATACAGACACGCATACTGCTCTGCTGCATATATACATACATACATACAGACACGTATACTGCTCTGCTGCATACATACATGCATACATACAGACAGACACGCATATTGCTCTGCTGCATATATATATACAGACAGACACGCATACTACTCTGCTACATATATACATACATACAGACACGTATACTGCTCTGCTGCATACATACATGCATACATACATACAGACACGCATATTGCTCTGCTGCATATATATATACATACAGACATGCATACTACTTTGCTACATATATACATACATACATACAGACACGCATACTGCTCTGCTGCATATATACATACATACAGACACGCATACTGCTCTGCTGCATATATACATACATACAGACACGCATACTGCTCTGCTGCATATATACATACATACAGACACGCATACTGCTCTGCTGCATATATACATACATACATACAGACACGCATACTGCTCTGCTGCATATATACATACATACATACAGACACGCATACTGCTCTGCTGCATATATACATACATACATACAGACACGTATACTGCTCTGCTGCATACATACATGCATACATACAGACAGACACGCATATTGCTCTGCTGCATATATATATACAGACAGAAACGCATACTACTCTGCTACATATATACATACATACAGACACGTATACTGCTCTGCTGCATATATATATACATACATACAGACACGCATACTGCTCTGCTGCATATATATATACATACATACAGACACGCATACTGCTCTGCTGCATACATACATGCATACATACAGACATGCATACTACTTTGCTACATATATACATACATACATAGACACGCATACTGCTCTGCTGCATATATACATACATACAGACACGCATACTGCTCTGCTGCATATATACATACATACAGACACGCATACTGCTCTGCTGCATACATACATACATATAGACACGCATACTGCTCTGCTGCATACATACATACAGACACACACACACACTGCTCTGCTGCATACATACATACAGACACGCATACTGCTCTGCTGCATACATACATGCATACATACATACAGACAGACACGCATACTGCTCTTCTGCATACATACATACATACATACATACAGACAGACAGACACGCATACTGCTCTGCATGCATACATACAGACACGCATACTGCTCTGCTGCATACATACATGCATACATACAGACACGCATACTGCTCTGCTGCATACATACATGCATACATACAGACACGCATACTGCTCTGCTGCATACATACATGCATACATACAGACACGCATACTGCTCTGCTGCATACATACATGCATACATACAGACACGCATACTGCTCTGCTGCATATATACATGCATACATACAGACACGCATACTGCTCTGCTGCATATATACATACATACAGACACGTATACTGCTCTGCTGCATATATACATACATACAGACATGCATACTGCTCTGCTGCATATATACATACATACAGACACATATACTGCTCTGCTGCATACATACATGCATACATACAGACACGCATACTGCTCTGCTGCATACATACATGCATACATACAGACAGACACGCATATTGCTCTGCTGCATACATACATACATACATACAGACTCGCACACTGCTCTGCTGCATATATACATACATACACGCATACTGCTCTGCTGCATATATACATACATACATACAGACACGCATACTGCTCTGCTGCATATATACATACATACAGACACGCATACTGCTCTGCTGCATATATACATACATACATACAGACACGTATACTGCTCTGCTGCATACATACATGCATACATACAGACAGACACGCATATTGCTCTGCTGCATATATATATACAGACAGACACGCATACTACTCTGCTACATATATACATACATACAGACACGTATACTGCTCTGCTGCATACATACATGCATACATACATACAGACACGCATATTGCTCTGCTGCATATATATATACATACAGACATGCATACTACTTTGCTACATATATACATACATACATACAGACACGCATACTGCTCTGCTGCATATATACATACATACAGACACGCATACTGCTCTGCTGCATATATACATACATACAGACACGCATACTGCTCTGCTGCATATATACATACATACAGACACGCATACTGCTCTGCTGCATATATACATACATACATACAGACACGCATACTGCTCTGCTGCATATATACATACATACATACAGACACGCATACTGCTCTGCTGCATACATACATACATATAGACACGCATACTGCTCTGCTGCATATATACATACATACATACAGACACGCATACTGCTCTGCTGCATATATACATACATACATACAGACACGTATACTGCTCTGCTGCATACATACATGCATACATACAGACAGACACGCATATTGCTCTGCTGCATATATATATACAGACAGACACGCATACTACTCTGCTACATATATACATACATACAGACACGTATACTGCTCTGCTGCATACATACATGCATACATACATACAGACACGCATATTGCTCTGCTGCATATATATATACATACATACAGACACGCATACTGCTCTGCTGCATACATACATGCATACATACAGACATGCATACTACTTTGCTACATATATACATACATACATAGACACGCATACTGCTCTGCTGCATATATACATACATACAGACACGCATACTGCTCTGCTGCATATATACATACATACAGACACGCATACTGCTCTGCTGCATACATACATACATATAGACACGCATACTGCTCTGCTGCATACATACATACATACATACAGACACGCATACTGCTCTGCTGCATACATACATACATATAGACACGCATACTGCTCTGCTGCATATATACATACATACATACAGACACGCATACTGCTCTGCTGCATACATACATACATATAGACACGCATACTGCTCTGCTGCATGCATACATACAAACACACACCTTGCTCTGCGGGGCCCACACACGCGGCTCCGGGGGTCACACACATGGCTCTGCGGGGCCCACACACGCGGCTCCGGGGGTCACACACACAGCTCTGCGGGGCCCATACACGCACGGGGGGACAGGGAGGGGCGGGGAGGGAGTGATGTCCCACATACTGATCAGGTCACGGTGCAGATGGGGCCCACACAGCACCGGAGGGAAGCGATGTGCTGGGGGTCGCTGGCTGGCACTGTGACTCCTTCATCTGTGCGACCGAGCAGGACGCCGGGCGGTAGCTCCGCCCACAGATGATGCTCAATGCAGGAGAACACAGTGGCCTTAAAGGGCCGGCAGGCACAGTTTCCAGTGCCAAGGACTGCTGCCTCCGGGCCGACCGCAGGTAAGCCGAGCGGGACCGTCTGTGTGTGTGTGTGTGTGTGTGTGTGTGTGTGTGTATGTATGTATGTGTACATGCCGCGGGCAGGAGGGGGCAGAGCGAGCTGAGCGGGGAAGTGTGGGCTTCCTGCACGTAACTAAGATAAACATCGGGTTACTAACCAAAGCGTTTTGCTTGGATACCCGATGTTTATCTTGGTTACCAGCTTCTGGCAGGCTGCCAGCGATGGCTCCTGCACACTCTAGCTGTAAAAAGCCCTGCTTTTTGCTGCTAGAACCGTTCTCGAACGTATCTAGAACTATCGAGCTTTTGCAAAAAGCTCGAGTTCTAGTTCGATCTCGAACAGCCCCCAAAATCACTCGAGCCCCGAACTGGAGAACCTCGAACCACGAACCGCGCTCAACTCTAGTCCCAATATCGTTAGTGTGGGTACCCGCCCCCATCTGTTGTGCGACACGGGCAAATCGCTGGCCGTGCCGCACAACATCGCCCAGACCCGTCACACATACTTACCTGTGATCGGCGAATCGCCTCCTTTCTAAGGGGGCGGTCCATGCGGCGTCACTGAGCAGCCGCCCAATAGAGGCGGAGGGGCGGAGATGAGCGGGATGTAACATCCCGCCCACCTCCTTCCTTTTGCATAGCGGCCGGGAGGCAGGTAAGGAGAGCTTCCTCGTTCCTGCGGTGTCACATGGAGCGATGTGTGCTGCCGCAGGAACTAGGAACAACTTCGTTACTGCTGCAGTAACGATTTTTGAGAATGGACCCCCATGTCACCGATGAGCGATTTTGCACGTTTTTGCATCGATGCAAAATCGCTCATCGGTGTCACACGCAATGGCATCGCTAATGCATCACTAATTCCGTGACCCCAACGAGTTCGCATTAGCGATGTCGTAGCGTGTAAAGCCCCCTTAACTCAAAAGGCACAGGCTGAAGGTTTTACAATGGCCCTCACAGTCCCCTGATCTTAACATCATTGAAATTCTGTGGTTAGACCTAAACAGAGCAGTGCCTGCAGGACGACCCAATAATCTCACAGAATTGGAAGACTTTTCCATGGAAGAATGGATGAAAATTCCTTAAACATGAAGTGAATCACTCTTGGCTGGCTATAAAAAGCATTTATTTACAAGCTGTGATACTTGACAAAAGGGGGAAGGGATTTCTAGGTAATTATGCAGGGTGCCCAAACTTTTGCATCTGCCCATTTTCCTTTTTTGATAATTTGAAAATGTAAAATGTGAAAGTATTTTTTTTGTTTAAAATAAAAAGGAAATGTGTCATGTTTAACTTTATATGTGACACCCTGGCAAAACCAGGTAGTCACACATAGGCCCCGCAGAACACCATCCCTCACCTAAGTCACATATAGCCGACCTGAAACCCTAGTCACCACCCTCAGGGCAAGACAGGCACACCAGTGGGTGGGACCAGGCGGTTAGGGAACGCCCACCTAGGGGTCTAGACAGCCCGGGGCGGGAAAACAAACAGATGAAGTTGTAGTTCAAGTTGAGAGGAGTGGAGGCTGGAGCTAGGTGTAGCTCCAGAGGAGGAGAAGTTTAAGTTGAATGGTGCCAGGGTTCCCCTGATGAAGGTGATGTCGAAACGTGCGCGATGGGGCTGGCATCACACGTGAGCACAGGTCTTCTCTTGCCCAGGTATAAAAAACCTTTTTCTCTATACCTATCATGTCTTCATTTAGGCGGTTTTACACACATCTGCCCTAGATGTCTTTCCATAACAGGCCATACTAATGTTTTTTGAGCTGTGTATATACAGTCATGGCCAAAAATTTTGAGAATGACACCAAAATTATATTTTCACATGATCTGCTGCCCTCTGGTTTTTAATTGTGTTTGTCTGATGTTTACATCACATACAGAAATATAATTGCAATCATATTATGAGTACCAAAAGGTTATATTGACAGTTAGAATGAGTTAATGCAGCAAGTCAATATTTGCAGTGTTGACCCTTCTTCTTCAGGACCTCTGCAATTCTCCCTGGCATGCTCTCAATCAACTTCTGGATCAAATCCTGACTGATAGCTGTCCATTCTTGCATAAGCAATGCTTGCATTTTGCCAGAATTTGTTGGTTCTTGTTTATCCACCCGTCTCTTGATGATTGCCCACAAGTTCTCAATGGAATTAAGATCTGGGGAGTTTCCAGGCCATGGACACAAAATCTCTATGTTTTGTTCCATGAGCCATTTAGTGATCACCTTTGCTTTATGGCAAGGTGCTCCATCATGCTGGAAAATTCATTGTTGGGCGCCAAACTGCTCTTGGACAGTTGGGAGAAGTTGCTCTTGGAGGACATTCTGGTACCATTCTTTATTCATGGCTGTGTTTTTAGGCAAGACTGTGAGTGAGCCGATTCTCTTGGCTGAGAAGCAACCCCACACATGAATCGTTTCAGGATGCTTAACAGTTGGCATGAGACAAGACTGGCGCTACGATCACCTCTTCTTCTCCTAATAAGCTGTTTTCCAGATGTCCCAAACAATCGAAAAGGGGATTCATCTGAGAAAATGACTTTACCCCAGTCCTCAGCAGTCCACTCCCTGTACCTTTTGTAGAATATCAGTCGGTCCCTGATGTTTTTTCTGGAGAGAAGTGGCTTCTTTGCTGCCCTCCTTGAAACCAGCCTTGCTCAAGCAGTCTCCGCCTCACAGTGCGTGCAGAAGCACTCACACCAGCCTGCTGCCATTGCTGAGCTAGCTCGGCACTGCTGGTAGTCCGATCCCGCAGCTGAAACAGTTTTAAGATACGGTCCTGGCGTTTGCTGGTCCTTCTTTGGCACCCTGGAGCCTTTTTGGCAACAATGGAAGCGCTCTCCTTGAAGTTCTTGATGATGTGATAGATTGTTGACTGAGGTGCAATCTTTGTAGCTGCGATACTCTTCCCTGTTAGGCCATTTTTGTGCAGAGCAATGATGGCTGCATGTGTTTCTTTAGAGATAACCATGGTTAACTGAAGAGAAACAATGATACCAAGCACCAGCCTCCTTTTAAAGTGTCCTGTGGTGTCATTCTTACTTAATCATGACTGATTGATTGCCAGCCCTGTCCTCATTAACACCCACACCTGTGTTAATGGAACAATCACTAAAACAATGTTAGCTGCTCCTTTTAAGGCAGGAATGCAATGATGTTGAAATGTGTTTTGGGGGTTAAAGTTCATTTTCTTAGCTAATATTGACTTTGCAAGTAATTGCTGTTAAGCTGATCACTCTTTATGACATTCTGGAGTATATGCAAATTGCCATTAGAAAAACTTAAGCAGTAGACTTTGTAAAAATTAATATTTGTAGCATTCTCAAAATTTTTGGCCATGACTGTACACTACTTTATAACATTTCCTTACATTGCATACTACAGCCATTATTACTGCACATACTCATGTGAGTGCTGATAACAGTGCATATGGTTCTGTTTTTTGACACTCTCTATGGTCAGCACAATATGTGTTCACTATTACTTGCTTTATTAAAAAGATGCCTCATGGTTAGGCCTTTTTGTTACTGCATATATGCCACAGACATTATTTTTGTGAACAATTGTGTTAATCTGACATGGTACCGTATATCTGATCTTTTCCATTTTAATATAAATCATCTGTTCTAGTACTTTAATACATGTGCATTGATACCTGTCCTTGACCTTTCAATATTTATACATGTGATGCCTCTGTTTTAGGTTAACTGCCAGTTGGCATTCATTTTAATAATAAAATTTGTTATATTTTTGACCAAATCGGTTCTATTTAGAATTTTTTGTTCTATATCTCGGTGCCTTGTTCAGTGTGTTGTATAGCTATACTATACTGATGCTGGGTAACATACCCTCCTCAAAGTATAGAAACATGGAAATGCTCCCAAACTAGGGATCATTTTTTCACTGTTAGTGTGACAAGACATTGCTTCTTTCCTCTTGAAACAGCTAACCCGTCCCTGCCCCATAAATAAATGGATCATTTTTTAATAGCTTAATAAATGTACACTGCAAATTTGAATTTCAAACTATTCATCTCTATACATGAGCAAATCAATACTAATCTGCTACAAATTTTCCTAAATATGTTGATTCTTTTGAATCTGATTTTTTGGCTAGCAGACAGATGCCATTTTTCTGGTTCTTTTAGGCTGAGAAAGGATTCCAGTATAAAAATGTTGTACTCACCTTTCCACACCTGGTTTTACACCATCTCCACTACCATCAAAGCTCCCCAGTCCTCCATTATGTGCTTCTGTTCTTCCAGCTTTCTGTTCTTCCTCTATTCTGGAGAATAAGCTCAATCATAGGCCTCAGATTCATGGCACATGTTGGAATAGAGGAATAACAGAAGGCCTGAAGAACATAAAACTGGCATTCAGGTTTGTGGAGCTGTGGACGAGATATTATAAAATCAGTTAAAGATAAATATTTAAATTATTATTTAGCCCTTTTCTCTAAGCTCTTATTGTCAGCAGGGTATTTTCTCTCTTATAGCAATACAGTCCCTGACAAAAGTTCTGTCGCTTATCCATGTTATGTAAATAAAAGCTTATAACCTGACTTTAAATTCATCCATTGGGTTCATAAATTACTCTTTTGATAGCTGAAACCCTCCCAAATTTGGTTTAGGTTGTGAAGATAAAAAATAAAGTTGCTGCAAAACTGAATTATTGATCATTAAGGAGAATAGTGTTCCCCCGTGGTCCCCCCACATAGCTTCTCATGAGCCAGACCAGACACCCCATACTTTGCACTGACGAGGGGCAAGCACCCCGAAACACTGTATCTGCAAATTGGGATACTGGTCTGGCATAAAATCCTAAGTCATATGCAAAGGATTTTTAAAAATCCACTTCTGACTTTTAGGATCACTACTTCCAATAGGTGGCGCTGCGCTAGAGTTTGTCTCCTTAGCTGGAGAGACAATTTGAATATTTCCTAGAGGGGCATGGCAGCTATAAGTCCCCTTACTGGCAGTCAGACTGGCTTGCAAAGTCTCCTTAAGGAGAATAGTGTTCCCCCGTGGTCCCCCCACATAGCTTCTCATGAGCCAGACCAGACACCCCATACTTTGCACTGACGAGGGGCAAGCCCCACGAAACACCAAGTCTGCAAATTGGGATTCTGGTCTGGCATAAAATCCTAACTCATATGTAAAGGATTGTTAAAAATTCACTTCTGACTTTTAGGTTCACTACTTCCAATAGGTGGCGCTGCGCTAGAGTTTGTCTCCTTAGCTGGAGAGACAATTTGATCATTTAATGAACACAGAAAGGTCAGATTTTGGAAAGACAAAAGTTTTGTTGCCTTTTCATATAATGCACCCAATCCTAGTTTACATCATCACCTGTGCTCACTAAATGATCACTTCATTAGTGGGTGTGTATTAAAGAAACACAGCACCCCAGACCTTTAGTTGAACTGCAACTTGACCTCTGACAACATGCCAAAAATCCACCCTGTGACCAAAGCCTTGATTATCAAGAGGCTGAAGACCAGATCCACTGCAGAGGTGGATGGCACCTTTAACCCCTTCAGCCCCCAGCCTGTTTTCACCTTAAAGACCCGGCCTTTTTTGCAATTTTGACCAGTGTCACTTTGACAGGTTATAACTCTGGAACACTTCAACGGATTCTGACGATTCTGACATTGTTTTTTTTGTGACATATTGTACTTCATGTCAGTGGTAAATTTAGGCCAATATGTTTTGCGTTTATTTGTGAACATTTCGGAAATTTGGCGAAAATTTTGAAAATTTCGCAATTTTCAAAGTTTGAAATCTTATGCACATAAATCTGAGAGATATGTCACACAAAATAGTTACTAAATACCATTTCCCACTTGTCTGCTTTACACCAGCGCAATTTTTGAAAAAAAAAAATTCCGTTAGGAAGTTAGAAGGGTTCAAAGTTCATCAGCAATTTCTTATTTTTCCAACAAAATTTACAAAAAAAAATTTTTTAGGTACCACATCACATTTGGAGTGATTTGAGAAACCTAGGCGAAAGAAAATACCCAAAAGTGACCCCATTCTAAAATCTGCACCCCTCACTCTGCTCAAAACCACATCCAAGAAGTTTATTAACCCTTTAGGAGCTTCACAGCAACCAAAGCAATGTAGAAGAAAAAATGAAAATTTTACTTTTTTAACACAAAAATGTTACTTTAGCCATAAAAATTTGTATTTTCACAAGGGTAGCAGGAAAAATGCTTCATAAAATGTATCGTGCATTTTCTCCTGAGTACGCAGATACCTCATATGTGGTGGAAATCAAATGTTTGGGCACACGGCAGGACTCGGAAGGCAAGGAGCGCCATTTGAATTTTTGAGTGCAAAATTAGCTGCACTCATTAGCGGACGCCATGTCGGGTTTGAAGACTCCCTGAGGTGCCTAAACAATGGAGCTCCCCCATAGGTGACCCCATTTTGGAAACTAGAGCCCTCAAATATTTTTTCTAGATGTTTGATATGCACTTTGAACCCCTGGGGGCTTCACAGAAGTTTATAACGTTGAGCCGTGAAAAGAAAAAAAAAATTTTTTACCACAAAACTGTTGCTTCAACCAGGTAGCTTTTTTTATCACAAGGGTATCAGGAAAAAATGCACCATAAAATGTATTGTGCATTTTCTCCTGAGTACGCAGATACCCCATGTGTGGTGAAAATCAAATGTTTGGGCACACGGAGGACTCGGAAGGCAAGTTGCGCCATTTGAATTTTTGAGTGCAAAATTAGCTGCACTCATTAGCAGACGCCATGTCGGGTTTGAAGACTCCCTGAGGTGCCTAAACAATGGAGATTCCCCAAAATTGACCCCATTTTGGAAACTAGAGCCCTCAAATAATTTTTCTAGATATTTGATGTGCACTTTGAACCCCTGGGGGCTTCACAGAAGTTTATAACGTTGAGCCGTGAAAAGAAAAACATTTTTTTTTACCACAAAACTGTTGCTTCAACCAGGTAGCTTTTTTTTATCACAAGGGTATCAGGAAAAAATGCACCATAAAATGTATTGTGCATTTTCTCATGAGTACACAGATACAGTGCCTACAAGTAGTATTCAACCCCCTGCAGATTTAGCAGGTTTACACATTCGGAATTAACTTGGCATTGTGACATTTGGACTGTAGATCAGCCTGGAAGCGTGAAATTCACTGCAGCAAAAAAGAATGTTATTTCTTTTTTTATTTTTTTTTAAATTGTGAAAAGTTTATTCAAAGGGTCATTTATTATTCAACCCCTCAAACCACAAGAATTCTGTTTGGTTCCCCTAAAGTATTAAGAAGTATTTCAGGCACAAAGAACAATGAGCTTCACATGTTTGGATTAATTATCTCTTTTTCCAGCTTTTTCTGACTAATTAAGACCCTCCCCAAACTTGTGAACAGCACTCATACTTTGTCAACATGGGAAAGACAAAGGAGCATTCCAAGGCCATTAGAGACAAGATCGTGGAGGGTCACAAGGCTGGCAAGGGGTACAAAACCCTTTCCAAGGAGTTGGGCCTACCTGTCTCCACTGTTGGGAGCATCATCCGGAAGTGGAAGGCTTATGGAACTACTGTTAGCCTTCCACGACGTGGACAGCCTTTGAAAGTTTCCACCCGTGCCGAGACCAGGCTTGTCCGAAGAGTCAAGGCTAACCCAAGGACAACAAGGAAGGAGCTCCGGGAAGATCACAGCAAAGCACACAGCCAAGAAAACCAAGGCCTATTTCAAGAGGGAAAAAATCAAGGTGTTGCAGGGGCCTAGTCAGTCTCCTGACCTTAACCCAATTGAAAACTTGTGGATGGAGCTCAAGATTAAAGTCCACATGAGACACCTAAAGAACCTAGATAACTTGGAGAAGATCTGCATGGAGGAGTGGGCCAAGATAATTCCAGAGACCTGTGCCGGCCTGATCAGGTCTTATAAAAGACGATTATTAGCTGTAATTGCAAACAAGGGTTATTCCACAAAATATTAAACCTAGGGGTTGAATAATAATTGACCCACACTTTTATGTTGAAAATTTATTAAAATTTAACTGAGCAACATAACTTGTTGGTTTGTAAGATTTATGCATCTGTTAATAAATCCTGCTCTTGTTTGAAGTTTGCAGGCTCTAACTTATTTGCATCTTATCAAACCTGCTAAATCTGCAGGGGGTTGAATACTACTTGTAGGCACTGTACCTCATATGTGGTGGAAATCAAATGTTTGGGCACACAGCAGGACTCGGAAGGCAAGGAGCTCCATTTCACAGCAAAATTGGTTGGAATTATTAGCGGACGCCATGTTGCGTTTGGAGACCCCCCTGAAGTGCCTAAACAATGGAGCTCCCCCACAATTGACCCCATTTTGGAAACTAGACCCCCCCCATACAAAAAAATTAGTTTGGCGAAATAAAAAGCTTTTTTTTCACAAGGGTATCAGGAAAAAATGCACCATAAAATGTATTGTGCAATTTCTCCTGAGTATACAGGTACCTCATATGTGGTGGAAATCAATTGTTTGGGCGTACGGCGGGGCTCAGAAGAGGAGCGCCATTTTACAGTAAAATTGATTGGAATTATCAGCAGATGCCATGTTGCATTTGGAGACCCCCTGAGGCGCCTAAACAATGGAGCTCCCCCACATGTGATCTCATTTTGGAAACTAGACCCCCCCATACAAAAAAATTAGTTTGGCGAAATAAAAAATACAGACATCATTAACCCCTTCACGACCTTGGACGGATCTATCCGTCCAGGATCGTGTCCCGTTAAGCCCCGCCCCCTGCCGCGGGCAGGCGGCATGGATCGGCACACATATCAGCTGTTTTCAACAGCTGACATGTGTGCCTGCTAGCCGCGGGTGGAATCGCTTCCACCCGCGGCCATTAACCCCTTAAATCTTGCTGCCAAAGTCTGGCAGCAAGATTTAAATGCGCGCGGCCATGTTTGTTACTTACCGCCGCCCCCACCGGAAGTCACGTGTGTTATCACGTGACTATCGGTGGTTGCCATCGTAGCACAGGGTCATGTGATGACGCCTGCTGCTATGATGTTTCACTTTCGTTTTCCCTCGGCCGAGAGCAGAGGGAAAACCAAAGTGACTGAATCTGCTGTTTACAGCTGTATTGCTGTGATCAGTAGATAGCGATCAGCGATCTGATTGCTGATTGCTATAGCCCCCTAGGGGGACTAGTAAAATAAAAAAAAAAAGTAAAAAAAAAAGTTTTAGAAAATAAAAAAAAACCAATTAACCTAAAAGTTCAAATCACCCCCCTTTCCCCCCATTGAATATTAAAGGGTTAAAAAATAAATAAATATACACATATTTGGTATCGCCGCGTTCAGAAATGCCCGATCTATCAAAATTTAAAATCAATTAATCTGATTGGTAAACGGCGTAGTGGCAAAAAAATTCCAAACGGAAAAATTACGTTTTTGGTCGCCACAAGTTTTACGCAAAATGCAATAACAGGCGATCAAAACGTAGCATCTGCGCAAAAATGGTACCATTATAAACGTCAGCTCGAGACGCAAAAAATAAGCCATCACTGAGCCATAGATCCCAACAAATAAGAACGCTACGTGTTTCGAAAAATGGCGCAAAACGTGCGCCACTTTTATTGGACAAACTTGTGAATTTTTTTTAACCCCTTACATACAAGTAAACCTATACATGTTTGGTGTCTACAAACTCGCACCGACCTGTGGCATCACATAGATGCATCAGTTTTATCATATAGTGAACACGGTGAATAAAATATCCCAAAAACTATTGTACGATCCCACTTTTTTTGCAATTTTTCCGCACTTGGAATTTTTTTGCCGTTTTCAAGTACACTATATGGTAAAACTTATGATTTCATTTAAAAGTACAACTCGTCCCAAAAAAAACAAGCCCTCATATGGCAAGATTGACGGAATAATAAAAAAGTTACGGCTCTCGGAAGAAAAGGAGCAAAAAACAAAAACGCAAAAACGGAAAGTGCCCGGGGGCTGAAGGGGTTAAAAAAAAAAAATGAATAGAAAAAAAAAATATGAGCGCCTGCCACTAAGACCAGTGCCAAATGTGAGAGCAATGCACGAGTCTCGCACCGCATCATCCACTCCAGTCTGGAAGCGAGCAACTGTGCTGGATAATGCGATGCAAGAGGGCGGGGCGGCAGATGAGAAAGGGTGCAGCGGATGGAGGATGGGAAAGGGCGCAGTGGATGGAGGAGCGGCAGAGGATGGGAAAGGGCGCAGCGGATGGATGATGGGAAATGGCACAGTGGATGGAGGAACGGCGGAGGATGGGAGGGAGGGAGGTGAGATGGGGATACCTACCTTACAGGATGGATCTAGGCAGCAGGATCACAGCAGACAGAAGAGGCAGCAGATGAAGGAGGCAACAGATTGAGGAGTGTGAGAGGGGGCAGTAGATGAAGAGGATGGGAGAGAGAAGGCAGCAGATCGGGGAGGGGGGCAGAGTCTGATCGGAGAGAGAGAGATGGCACATGGAGGAGGGGGGGCCCCGGGGGGAGGGGGGCCCCCAGAACATGGAGGGGGAGGGTGGCTTGCAGCACATGTGGGGGGAGGGTGGCTTGCATCACATGTGGGGGGAGGGTGGCTTGCAGCACATGTGGGGGTGGTGGGTGGGACGATCAGAGAAAGCGGCGGGGCTGGAGGGTGGGGCGATCGGAGACAGCGCTGGGGCTGGCGCTGGCGGGCGGGGCGATCGGAGACACAGTGGCGGGGCTGGCGGTGGCGGGCGGGGCGATCGGAGACAGCGGCGGGGCTGTCGCTGGTGGGTGGGGTGATCAGAGACACAGCGGCGGGGCTGGCGCTGGCGGGCGGGGCAATCAGAGACACAGCGGCGGGGCTGGCGGTGGTGGGCGGGGCGATCGGAGACAGCGGTGGGGCTGGCGGTGGCGGGCGGGGCGATCGGAGACAGCGGCGGGGCTGGCGGGTCGATCGGAGACAGCGGCGGGGCTGGCAGGGCGATTGGAGACAGCGGCGGGGCTGGCGGTGGCGGGCGGGGCAATAGGAGACAGCGGCGGGGCTGGCAGGGCGATCGGGGACAGGGGCGGGCGGCGGGGGCAGCAACTTACCGATGGGCACCCGCAGAGACCGCTCTCCTCGGCTTTCAGGGACAGACACAGGTCAACTGCACCAGATCCACAGTGATTGGAGAGATCGGTCACAAGACCGGTCTCTCCAATCAGAGCTCGGGGCGGGTGAAGCACCGATCACCCAGCTCCAGCCAATGGCCAGTGCTACAGCAGCACTGATCAGGGCTGGATTTCAATGTTCCAGCCATTTTCAATGGCTGGAACATTACAGTGACTGTAATTGGCTGAGCGGCGTTCGTCAGCCAATCACAGCCTCTGTAGGTTCGGGGAGGAGGCACCACCCCTCCTGAGGTCAGGCAGAGGTCCCCTCCTTCCCGAATCTACTGTTTAATTAAACACATTTCACTCCCCGTGGCTCCGGGACACCGATTTCACTATGACGTACTGGGTACATCATGGGTCGTTTAGCACCATGTCACCATGACGTACCCAGTACGTCAAGGGTCGTTAAGGGTTTAATGTGTCTCAGCTTCAAGTACAAAGAATTAAAAAAAAGTTTTGAAGAGACATGAGATGTTTTTGACAAGCCCAGGTCTGGCAGACCCCGCAAGACAACTGTTTAGGAGGCACGTTTGTTGGTTAGAAAATCCAAAGCCAGTCCCTCTTCCACTGCAGCAGAGCTCCAAAAGGCCTGGCCATCTCTAGTCCCTGTGTCAACTAGAACAGTTTGTAGGATTCTGTCTCAAAATGGCCTCCATGGTCGAATCAGTGCCCAGAAGCCAGCACTAAACAAAAGGCAATTAAAAAATGTGTGGCATTTGCTAAGTCCCACAGCCTGCTAAACAGATGGACACTGGAAAAGTGGCAGAAGGTGGATTTCTCTGATGAATCTTCAGTTAAATTACACCACAGCTGTTACAAATACTGCAGGAGACTTACTGGAGCCCGTATGGATCCAGAAAACAGTGAAGATTGGTGGTGGAAAGATCATGGTCTGGGGTTACATTCAGTATGGGGATGTGCAAAACATTTGCAAGGTAGAAGGCAATATCAATAGCGTAAAATATCAAGAAGTATTAGCTACCTCTTACATTCCCAATCATAAAAGGGGTCAAATTCTGCAGCAGGATGGTGCTCCATCTCATACATCCATCTCTACAACAAAGTTCCTCCTGGCAAAGAAGATCAAGGTGCTCAAGGATTGGTCAGCCCAGTTACCAGACATAACAATCATTAAGCATGTTTGTGGTAGGATGAAAAATGAAGCTTTGAAGACAAAACCAAAGAATCTAGATGAACTCTGGGAGGCATGTAAGACTGCATTTTTTGCTATTCCTGATGACTTCATCAATACATTGTATGAATCATTGTTGAACCGCATGGATGTAGTCATTCAAGCTCATGGAAGTCACACAAAATATTAAATATGGCTCTAATAGCAGCACAACTTCATTCACTAATGTTATGCAACATATCTTTGTATTAGAAGTTAATGTTAATTATTTGTTTGAATTTCACATTACTTTCTGTGGGCGACAAAACTTTTGTCTTGCCAAAATCTGACCTTGTGTTCATTAAATGATCAATATTTCAGCTTTGCAGCAACTTTATTTTCATAACCTAAACCAAATTTGGGAGGGTTTTAGCTTTCAAAAGAGTAATTTATGAAACCAATGGATGAATTTAAAGTCAGGTTATAAGCTTTTATTTACATGTAAGGTTCTTCTGTTGAGCTTGGTCCTCCCTCTCTCCCCTGTAAAGTCAAAGATCTTATGGTCAGTGGAGTTCACACTCATCTTCCTTCCCTCTCTATCCTTTCTCCCACCCCCACGTGTACTTTCTGCACATTTACCAGCTATACTGTACTGAGAATTACACAAATTTATTTGTCAAAAATCTAATTTTTGGGGTGGGAAAACTCAGAAAAGTTGGCAAATTCGAATTTCAAAAGATTCCCTCAACTCATATACTTTATTTGATAACAGAGAACAATTGTAGAAAAAAGGGTTTTCTGTACCGCGCCAATGATCACAAAAATGGAGATCGGATTGATGTGGCTTTATTGTAGCACAGGTCTACGCGTTTCAGGAGCTCTGCTCCCTTCCTCAGGACCATAGAAACAACATCAAATTTTAGAATTGGTTTTATAAATTTTTTTATATTATATTATATATTTTTTATTTTTTATATTCTTATGGGTTTTTAGATGGTGTGTCATAAACATTTCGTAGATATTACTGTTTTCAAGTGGCGAGTGCTCGTGGTTAACACCGGCATCACCATATCCATTTTATTGGTTGGGGTATTTTAATTGTTCATTTTTTAAATTTATGTGTGGTTGTAAGATACCATCAAGTATTAAAATGTTGTTATTTAATTTTTTCGATTTTGGTGCCATAGGGAGATAAGGGAGTTTTGTTTCTCCCGATCTCTTTCCGTTATTCACATATTATATCAGGTCTACGTTTTGGGGAATAGTGTTTATACAGGTCCCATTAAAAGGGACTTTTTCCCCTTCCCTTCTGACATTTCCCGTAGGTTTGTTTTTCATATCCAAAAAAAACCCCTCTTTTCCCCAATCTCTGTTTGCCCTTTATTGGATTCTTTGCTAATCCACCATAAGATCATATCGTTCCTTGGTTGGGACCTTATGATGGTAATATCACAATAGGAGTCGTGCTATGCTGGCGATATTGATGCACTTTGGGTTTTTCTTAGCACTTTCTATCTTGGTTTTCACATCCTTCTTATGTTCACCTTTCAATTTTGTGCTAAGTAGTGACTGGCGCATGCGCGCCTGTGTTTTTTCCCACGGGTATGAACTTGTTTCACCCCGCTCCTTTGATACTTGCTGCTTGCGCAGCCGCCGTGGGTTTTTTTCCCACGGTTTGAACTTGTTTGAACTCACGCTCACACTGAAGGTCGGGAGCGGTTCACTGCATTTTTATCACACATAACCCTTGTGAGAAGGGGTTATGTATGTTACACTGTTAATGATTGATCACGATATTATACTTTGATTTTCACCCCCTTTTTTTGGTTCTTCCCGAGCAGGGGAAATGAGTTTTATGGTTTCCACCGCTATATTTACCATACAAGGGTCACTTTTCATTAGTTAAATAAAATGCATACCATCCTTCTCGGGAGGTTTTTTAGTCTGATATTTGGACACTTTTTATCGCAGTGTTATTGCTGTCTGTTTTCACGGCTTGGACTATAACGTTCTTCATGGTACAGCGGGTTGATTCCGCTGTAGTTTGGATCTATAGTCACTCACTATGAAGTTCCTGTCACCCGTTCTGAGTTCTGGGTTCACTCTGCACTCCAGCACTAGATTGATCTGGTATATTTCATTGATCGGTGTATATGTATAGAGATATATATACGCTGGTAATAATTTTTTATTAGCTGTATTTATTTTTATACACATAATTGAAATAAGTTATTTTTCGATTTCCAGTGAATGTATTATGATCTGCCAAGATGTGGGTCACTTACAGTGTATAAGAGTTATTTGTTTTTCTTCTGATCTTGTTTTTTTCTGTATTGCGTCATGTTTTCTTCCACGTTGCAGCCGTTCCCGCCGGTTTTTTCTATACGGGGCGGTACTATTACGTCACTGGATCTATTTAATGTATGTGTGTACTTACTACGGTAGATTTGATGTTGTTTCTATGGTCCTGAGGAAGGGAGCAGAGCTCCTGAAACGCGTAGACCTGTGCTACAATAAAGCCACATCAATCCGATCTCCATTTTTGTGATCATTGGCGCGGTATAGAAAACCAAAGAAAAAAAAAAAAAGAGATTTGATGTTGTTTCTATGGTCCTGAGGAAGGGAGCAGAGCTCCTGAAACGCGTAGACCTGTGCTACAATAAAGCCACATCAATCCGATCTCCATTTTTGTGATCATTGGCGCGGTATAGAAAACCCTTTTTTCTACAATTGTTCTCTGTTATCAAGTCATCTTGGGTTGCCGCTGCCTGGATCTATTGTCTATGCGATTTTAGTAGTTGTGACTGTCACAACTACAGTTGGTGAGTATATTTGCTCCCCTTGCCTATTGCCCTGTGCCTATAAGGGTAAGACCCTATTGCGCTTTATTTTCTCCACAGCTCCTCCTCTCATATACTTTATTTAAAATATGTTGAAAAATAGTTTGCATTTCATATCTATTTCAGCACACCAGCATCATCTTTCTGACCAAACAATCATAATATCAGGATACTACAGTTAAGGCGGTACTTGTTGAAAAGCTTGACCTAGGACAGACTGCAAGAAGGATGATTTGTATTAAAACCCAAGTGGCTCTTTAAGCAAAGCACATTAACTGAATATTTCATGCAAGATACATTACAACGTTCATCATGATTTATTGAAAACGATAGCACTCTGTGTATATTAATACAATGTATTTTGCTCAGCCGGCTGAACGGCACATTAATTTTAAGTGGCATATGGAATGTTTTTTGTCTCATCTACATTGATATAACCATTGTAAATGACAGAGTCCAAGGTTAGCATTAAGTTGTTTAACAGGTGTCTCCGTGTGAGACTTTTTGCAGAGGAGCACTGGGTGATTTGTACTACTCGTCGAGACACATAGATCATATTAAAGAGGTCTTCGCACTATACATTTTTTTTAGCAATATCTTGGAATTTTTCTGTGCTTATTCTTTAGTAATAGGAAAAAATAGTTTTACATTTCAGATAGGCTATGGATAGGGAAGCAAGGCAGAAAGCAAACCTATACAAAGTTTATCTATTTATTTATTTAGAGAAATTAAAGAGGTTTTTTATTTCTTAAAAATTGACCAAGATAGCATAAGTTTTCAAGCAAAAAAATAAAGCTGTTGCCACTCCAGCACCACCTTAATATCAGTTTTATTTACCGGGTTGCAGCAATAAAAATCAGTTTTACAACAAAAAGCCACAGCTTATGACTGGGCTAACCGGTCTCCTACCATCTACCTCAACATTAATTTTGAACTTGGACATTTCATCAGGAAATCAGCGCAATGCTCACATCCTGCTCAAATCTCCAAAGGTGGGCAGACAGACCCAGGGCTATGACTAGTGGCGGACCCATATATCATAAAAATATCATGTGGGCCCCGGGAACGCGACTTCAGAAATCTCTGGAGCCACGGCTACAACAGAGGTGAGTAAAGGCTTTTTCATTTTTATGGGTTCAAACAAGGGGAATGAGAAGGGGTTGTACAAGTTGTGGATGTGCAGTAACTGGCCACGGCTACTATCAGAAGACCGGGAAGCTCCGGAACTAAGCATTTCACTGCCAACATCGGCACTGGGAACAGCTGATCGATGAGGGTGTTGGATGTTGGATCCTGGCCAATCAGACATTGAAGACTTATCCTAAGTCATTGTTAAAGTAGTGAACTTCCTCCCTAAAATAAAGAATCAATGTCTTTGATGATTGTTAAACCTTCTTTTCTGTAATCATAGTGGATGGCTCCTTGTCTCTATCGCAAGAGTAAAAAATCTTTAGAAAGATCTCTGTACTGTCCTTTCATTTATCTGTACATTCTAATGAGATCACACATACGCCTTTCTAATTTCAAACTGAAATCTCATCTGTAACACCAACATTAAAGGAGAATCAGTTCTTAAATACTGTAATACTGTAATACTTCATGTAAAATAAAAATTACTTTTACTCACCTGCCATACTTGTGCCATGTCAGCAACAGATTTCCCAGGGCCTGAGTGACATTAGGCTGCTTTGTTTGCATTTCCTTCAAATGAACCTCCGACATTTATGATAACTGCATCTGTCATTGGCTCACGTAGGCATAACAATGTCAATGTAATAATCGTTAAGTGCGCACAGACTGCCATTTTACAGCCTAGAAGAAACTATAGTGTATTTTTTAATTTATTTTTTCTGTAATAGTGGAGAATCCATTTAACTATTTAGACTATAGTATTAAAATATATTTGAAATCTGAGTATCACTTAAAGGGAATCAATAAACATGAAGAGAAAAATCTGCTGGGAATCCGTCAGGTGGAGTAAAATGTAACTTTTAATTATTCCATAATAAAATCCATAACACTGGCATTTAGTATACTGACATCATAGGTGGTTAAATGTGGAAAAAATAATGCATTTCGAAACCGGATGAGGGCACCACCGCCGAAACGCGTTGTTTTTTCCACATTTAACCATGTTTATTGATCTACTGTGTGGCTGGCTACCCTATATCCTGCTTGAATCCAAAGGAGGTCATCTGAAGGTATTAGGCTGTGTGTGCACGTTGCCGAATTTCTTGCATTTACACTGCGTATTGCACCGCAGCGTAAATGCATGCGACCTGCATCCCCTGCACAATCTATGAAGATTGATGAGACATGCACACGTTGCGTTTGAGAGGGCAGCGATTTGGATGCCAAAATTTTGTTCCAAATTGCTGCGTTCTAAAAAGCAGTATGTCACTTATTCCATGCGCTTTGGATGCAGCTCCCACTCTGTCTATGGTGGGGGCAGCATCCCGAGCGCATGAAATCGGCTTTTTTTCTGCAGAAACACTGCATCCATTACGCAGTGTTTCTGCAGCGATTTGAAGCGCTCATGTGCTCTCAAATCCCTGCAGAAATGTGTGCTCTGTATTTCTGCAGGGACACGATGCAATGTGCGCACATAGCCTTACACAGGCATACCTGCAAAGTGGTGGGCATTTCTATCTACTCGTCTTTTGGCTTACTTAAAGGGAATCTGTCACCTGGTTTTTCCTACCCTAACTGAGAGAAACATAATGTAGATTTAGAAACCCTGATTCCAGCGATGTGTCACTTACTGAGCTGTTTGCTGTCATTTTGATAAAATCAATGTTCTCTCTGCTGCAGATGTAGCAGTTATACAGAGCTCAAGAATATGCTGTACCACCTTGCAGCAGGCCAAGTAGTCTTCTAATGTTAATTTACTGCTGACTAAACAGCTATTTTATCAAAACTACACAAAGCAGCCCCGTAAGTGTAACACCACTGGAATCGGGATCTCTGTCCCCACGTTATGCTGCTCTCAGATTACGTGGCAAAAACCTGGTGACAGATTCCCTTTAAGCAGATGGCGGAGGTGAAACATTTTCACTAGGTTTTCACCCTATATTTATTGTAAAGGCTGGAGAATCTCCACATTAAACATTTTCATTGGACTCTGCTTCCACACAGAAGTCAAATAATTGTCTTTTGTGACCTCCATCTAGCCAGTAGGGTTAGTATATTGCGATAAACTGTATGGAATAATATAGTAAACTCATCTGAAATTGAGTAAAACAATGTGCATATTAAAGGTATCTGGGGTTTTTTTTAAACTATCGGTGAAAAATTCCACTCTGTGACATTAGCCACAGGCATCTTTTTAACAGAAACACCCTGAACTTTTTCTTTAGTCCCCATGATGAGTCCATTAAATAGGTTCAATTATACTGTATAAGTGACATATCTAGTAAATGGATTAATATGGAAGACATCTAAAATTTAGAAAGCACAATGAAGACGTCCCATGGAGAAGAAATATCTGTTCTTACAAGAAAAAGTCAGATAATGATTACTGCATGTAACCATTCCAGATTACACAAACTAAATTGATTGCTAAATACACAGTACAAATCTTGTGAGTTCTTCAGTAGAATAGCTTTTCAGGCTTTTGTAGTTTTTTTTTTCTTTTTAAAATGCATTCAATTTTAGGTCAAAAGGGTTACAGGTACACTTAGCGCTGAGATACTTTCTTGAGAAACTGACTCATTTTTCAATAAAACTGGCAGCGAGCATTTCAGGTACATACTGGTTTTGGAGAATTGTTCTTTACAGAAAGCAAAAAGTTTTTAGTTATGCTAGGTACACGTAAAACCACTCCGGTACTGACAAAGAACGAAGCCAGCAGTCATTTCCCTGTTGCATAAGAAATATGTCTTTACGCTTGTTACTGTTGATAGTGGGCAGAAAATGTCAAGCAATTGCTTATAAAGCAGAACTAATGAACTTAGATTGCAGACCTCACTCTTAACAGCTGTGGGAAAATAACCCCCATTATTTCAAGAGCCTCGTAGACATACTTTCCTTTCATGTGCTGAGTGAACTGCCACTTTGTGATGATTCTGAAGATTTTAATAATTTCTCCCGTGCACTGTTTGTCAAACTACTGTAATGGAAAAGGACAAGATGTTGGCACTTATTGCCCTCCGTAGAGCCTACACATCATGTTGGCGCTCTTACGTCTGTGGAATATGTGGGTTATTTGCCGTTCTGTCCTGTAACATCTACGTCAAAGATAAGTCTCTGTCACTTATTGACTCACAATAGGGACAACGCAACTAAACAATAAAAAAGTGTTTTTATTCAGAATATCACAACACTAAAGAAGTAAATGGGGATGTGATAAAACTGTGGTAACATTTGACTTTTTAATCCTTGAGAAATTTTGAAAGAAACAAGAAAAGTAAACATGGTATCCTAGAAAATGTAATTTCGACCACTAAACGTAGAAATGACTGACTGCTGTAGGAAACCTTGTTTGGATTTATAAAAAATCTATCTAAATACCCAGCTAACTGAAAAAAAAATGTTTTTCTAAATATACACATTGGGGAACAATTCCCAAAGTTCATACAAGTGTATCCATCCTGTGATATGTCACACTAGTTACATTTTTAATATTTGTAAAATTAGTTCTATCCATGTCAAGGATATCAAACACTCAACTAGACACTGGCAAAGTAAACTTTAGAATTCTAAAATAGAAGACATTTCCCTGAATTTCCTTCAAGAGAATTTTGGTATGGGGAAAAGCGCGTTGGATTTGATCTCAGCTTGTTGAAATCATGGCTCACAGGAGATTGTTCTATTTCCAATAATTCAAGGGTCATTGTCTTGTTGAAACACACATTTCAAGGGCATTTCCTCTGCAACATAAGGCAACATGCCCTTTTCAAGTACAGTGAAACCTTGGATTAAGAGTAACTTGGTTTGAGAGGGTTTTGCAAGACAAGAAAAGCTGTTTCAAAATTTGTAACTTGGTTTAAGAGCAGTGATTTGTAATAGGAGCAAATATTCACTGTGCACACTTCCGGGTCCATCTTTTCACCATGCTCTGACCCGCTCTGGAGGTAAGTTTCTGTACATATGTACTGTAAACTGTATATAGTATACCATTATACAGTACAATATATACTATATAGCATGTCTATCAATTTGCATTTGCGGATACAGTATTGTACTTTCTTAATGATAACTAGTACAGCACATTGCTTGTACTGTACCTCCTGCAGATCAACAATTCTATTGTAAGCGAACATGCAGTTTAATTAGTTTTATGTCTTTTACTGTACTGTACAGTATTTTGTATTTGTGTACTGTAATAATTCTATATGAGCACAGTACATTATTTTGTATTACTGTAGTAAGTTTGTATAAATACAGTAAATATTTTTGGGTTGTGGAACGAATTGTCTGCGTTTCAATTATTTCCTATGGGGAAATTTGCTTTGATGTAAGAGTAACTTGGTTTAAGAGCACACTCCCGGATCGAATTATGCTTGTAATCCAAGGTTCCACTGTAATTTAATATATGAAAACTGATCCATGATCACTGGTATGCGGTAAATAGGCCCAACACTACAGTAAGAGAAACATGCCCATATAATGATGCTTCATGGTCTTCACAGTGTACTGTGGCTTGAATTCTGAGTTTGGCAGTCGTCTGATTAACTGTCTGTAGCCCTTGGACCCAAAATGTACAATTTTGCTTTCATTGGTACACAAAATGTTTCTCCATTTCTCTTTAGGCCAGTTGATATGTTCTTTGGCACATTGTATCCGCTCAGTATATGTCTTTTTTTTTAACAGGTGGACTTTGCTGGGACTTCTTGCTAATAAATTAGCTTCACACAGGCATCCCACTGTCACAGTCCTCACAGATAACTTGGGACTGTCTTTGATCATCTTGGAGGTGATCATTGGATAAGCTTTTGCCATTCTAGCTATTCTTCAATCCATTAGAGTGGTCATCTTTCGTTTTCATTCACGTCTTTCTGTTTTTGTTTTTCATTTTAAAGCATTGGAGATCATTTTATCTGAACAGCCGATCATTGTCTGCACTTCTTTATACGTTTTACCCTCTCCAATCAACTTTTTAATCAAAGTGCCCTGCTCTTCTGAACAATGTCTCGAACAACCCAGTTTTCTCAGGCTTTCAAGTAGACATGCATGTACATGTGCTGGCTTCACCCTTAAATAAGGGCCACCTGACTCACACCTGTTTCTTCACAAAATGATTGACCACACTTACTGCATTTAACTCCACACTGCTATTATTTTAAACACCCCCCCTTCAATTAATTATTTAAATACACAGAGTCAAAATCCTACATAGTTACATAGTACATACTGTAGTTACATAGTTACTTAGGATGAAAAAAGACCTACGTCCATCTAGTTCAACCTTCGTCCACTAGTTCTATATTTGGTCATGAATGACGAGTCTGGTTTTTTTTTTAAGAATCTTCTACACCAACTGGTAAATTGTTTGACATGTGGTAATATAATTTATACCAAATACAGTGGTTAGTCATATTGGACAGCTATTATTTTGAACACTACTGTATGTATTTGGGTTGATAAAGGATAGCATTATACGTTGGTTTTGCGTGCTGCTATTTTCAAATTCTGGACAACAATCTCTTTTTATTTCTCCTATGCATCTAATGTAAAAGAAAATTAACTGTACAAATGGTCTTGATTAATAATATGTTACCAATTTGTGTGCATAACTCCTTGTAAGCTATGTATAGGCAAAAACATAGATGAGCGGTTCAATCCACAGAGTATCAACTTTGAGTCGAATTTCCTGAAATTTGTGTTTCCATGCAAATTGATATATTTTTCAATTCAATTCATGAAAATTACAAGAAGAAAAATAAAGTTTTCCTGTCACCATTTCCCACAGATGCAGAAGTATCTGAACCAGGGGTATTGGTAGGGTCCTAAAATATCTGGAGCTTGAAGCCCATTGTACATGTCTCCCCATATGACCTCCCCGACACTTAAAAGAAGATCTATACATACATTGTCACAGTATACCACTGTTGCTAATGCTAAAACAAACTATACAAGGATCAATAGTACCATAATTATTGCTATTCAAGGCTAAAATAATACTGCTACATAATCTCCACTACCATTACTACTACATATCGCTGCCCGTGTCGCACATCCTCGCTTACCCCCGTCACATGCACTTACCTGCCCTGCGACGTCGCTCTGTCCGGCGACGTCACACAGCAGGCGGCCAATAGAAGCAGAGAGGCGGAAATGAGCGGGACGTAAATATTCCGCCCACCTACTTCCTTCCGCATTCCGATGGAGGCAGGTAAGGAGATGTTCGTTGCTCCTGCGGTGTCACACACAGTGATGTGTGCTGCCGCAGGAACGAGGAAAAACATCGCTTACATCCTGAAAACGATTTTTTGTTTCAGGACGACCTCTCCAAGGCAAACGATTTTGACCTCTTTTGCGATCGTTTAAGATCGCTCTTAAGTGTTACATGCTGCGATCTCGTTAATGACGATGGATGTGCGTCACAAACACCGTGACCCTGGCGATAATTCATTAACAATATCGTAGCATGTAAAGCCCGCTTTAGGGGTTCTGGGCACTTCTTCAAGTGGTCTCTGGAAATGGCAGACGTGGTTCTTCCTTGATCCTTACTGATAAGGCAAGTCTTCTGATTGTCAAAATTAGAAGGCTGCACCACGTAGGGTTCCTTCTCCCATTAGTCATCCAATTTGTGAAATTTTGCTTTCTTTTTAGTACCATCTCGCCTGGTGAGAAAAGAGTAGCTCTTGCCTGCTCGTTGAAGTTCCTTTCTTGCTTCTCCCTACTTTGGTTCAAATTCTCTTCAACATATTCTTGGATCTGTTTATACTGGATCTGGTGACGTGAATCCCAATCCGCATCGGGAGAATAAGCTTCAGGCAGTTCAACTTCCATCTCCAAGTCCACTGGGAGTCTCCCAGGTCTGGCTTTCATCAGGTAAGCGCGTGTGCATTTGGTGTATCCCACAGGAATAATATTGTAGATGTCAACAAGATCTGGCAATGTTTCAGGCCTCTGGTTCCACTCATTAAGTGGAAGAGTCTTCAGCAGGTTGATTACTAGGTGGTTCATCTTTTTGCACATTCCATTTGTTCGAGCATGGTAGGGGATAGTGCGTATCTTCTTACATCCATACAGGCTACAGAATTCCCTGAAGATTTCAGCCTCGAATGCTGGACCTTGATCGGTGAGGACCCGATCTGGATACCCATGCAGCCTGCAAAAGTGCGCTTGGAATGCCTTCACCGCTGTGCTGGCAGTTAAATCTTTAACAGGTACCACCACCAGGAACCTTGAATAGTGATCCACCATCGTGAGTGCATAGGTGTAACCACTGCTGCTTGGGTAAGCTTGACGTGATCCAAAGCTACAAGCTCCAAAGGCTGTTTGGTGACTATTGGTTGAAGTGGTGCTCGCTAACAGGTGCCATCTTTCCTCTTCAAAGCGCAGGGAATGCAATTTCTGCACCATGCTTCTATGGTGTCTCTTATTCCAATGCAATAGAAGCAACTTCTCAGCAGCATCTCCAACTTTTTCCATCCAAAGTGCCCAGCTCGATACTTGCCCCGGTGGAGATACAGTCTACTCCTGTCTTTCCACAACTTCTTAGCTTCCTCTGGAGCGCCTGGGTCAAGGTGGGAACCAGCTTGAGATATCAATGCCTTGATTAGTCTAATTGCAGGATCACCATCCTGTGCTCCTTGCCAACCATGATGGGGTAAAGGATTGAAGGTTGTCTCCTGTTGACTGCTGTGGGACCTGGACAGTTCCATGCTAACAGGGCAATAGAAGGCATGCAATTTAATCTCCTCCATGTCATTTTCATCCTGTCCATCATTGGGTAAGTTGGGCATTCTGGATAGTGCATCCGCATTGGTGTTCTTGCGGCCAGCCCTGTATTTTATGGTGAAATCATAATTTGCTAGTCGTACAACCCAACGTTGTTCCAGTGCTCCAAGCTTTGCCGTATCCAGGTGGGTCAGGGATTGTTATCCGTATACACGGTAAATTTTGCGAAGGCCAGGTAATGCTTGAATCTCTCGGTTACAGCCCAGACGAGTGCCAAGAACTCCAACTTGAAAGAACTGTAGTTCTCAGGGTTTCTTTCTGGAAGGCGCAGCTTCCTGCTGGCATAGGCAATCGCCTTCTCCTTGCCCTTCTGTACCTGGGACAGGACAGCTCTAGGTACGTTGCTAGCATCCGTGTACAGTACAAATGGCAGACCGTAGTCGGGATATGCGAGGAGGAGCTCCTGTCAGAGCTGACTTCATCCATCTGAAGGAATCTTACTGTTCCTCCCCCCACATGAATCGGGGGGGCCAGAAGTCTTGCCATGCTTCGGCTGTCCAATGAGGAGATCTTGCAAAAAAGCCGCCATATTGGTGTAGCCTTTCATAAACCTTCTTTAGTAGTCGATCAGTCCTAGGAACTGGCGTACTTCTCTGATGTTCTTAGGCCTTGGACAGTGCTGGATAGCCGTAATCTTCTCAGGATCTGGAGCCACACCCTCGGCGCTGACCACGTGTCCCAGGTAATGGACCTTAGGTTTCAGTAGATGACATTTAGATTGTTTTAATTTCATCCCATACCTGGAAAGAGCTTCAAATACTTCCGCCAGATGTTCCAGATGCGCTTGATACTTTTTGGAATATACAATGACGTCATCCAAGTAAAGCAGGACAGTTTCGAAGTTGCAGTGGCCCAAACAGCACTCCACGAGTCTCTGAAATGTTCCCGGTGCATTGCACAGCCCAAATGGCATGCTGTTGAATTCGCATAATCCTATCAGGGTGGCAAAGGCAGTCTTCTCACGGTCTTCCTCAGCAACAGCCACTTGCCAGTATCCACTAATAAGATCATGAGTAGAGAAGTAATTTGCAGATTTCAAGGCAGGTAAGGGTACTTCAATTCAGGGTAGAGGATAGGCATCCTTATGTGTGATCTTGTAGATTTGTCTGTAATCCACACACATCCTCATAGTGCTGTCCTTCTTCTTTACCAATACCAAGGGAGCTGCCCAGGGGCTGCAACTATCACGGATGACCCAAGCCTCTTTTATAATTTTCAGCATGTCCTTTACACATTGATAATGGGCAGGTGGTATGGGCATGTACTTCTCTTTATTGGCTGGATGAGCACCTGTGGGTATGTGGTGTTGTACCCCTTTTATCCTCCCGATATCTAGTGGGTACTTGATAAAGACTTGTTCGTACTCATGCACTACCCTGTAGACACCCTGCTTGTGATGTGGAGGTGTAGAGTCAGTTCCTACATGTAGCTCCTGGCACTGCTCTTGGGAACTGTCACTGGAGGACTGGTCTGATGCATTTGGAGAATTTGCTGCCTGGATGGAATCTATATTTTCTGTGAACAGCTTGGCAATGGTGGCATACCTGGGCAATTTAACCTCTTCCTCCCCGCAATTCAACACTCGTACGGGCACCCTCCCCTTCCGGACATCAACTACCCCTCTGGACATCAATACTGAGGGCAGGGGCTCTACCACTGCCTGGTAATCTTGTCCACGGGAGCCTACAGCTGCCCTGCACCATATTATCATCTCACTCCACAGGGGCACTGAAAGAGGGGCTACATCCATTACCCGTACACCGCCAATTTCTCCTCCAGATAGATTTACCTTTTGCCGCTGCAGGAGGGCCCTCTCATTGCAGCACCCTCTGTCGCCCTGCTCCTGTAGTCTCAGATAGCTGTTGGAGTAAAAACAACACTTCCCCCATATAGTTCTCAATGACATTTGTTCCCAAAATTATCTTAGGGTTCTGGCCACTAGGGTCGTTCTGTACGACTATAAGTCCTTGTCACGCTACCTCTACCCGGCCCATCTTAAATGGTCACCTCCTTGAACCCAATTTGAGTCACTTTTAACCCATTGACGGCATAGATGGTAATGCTGTCATCTGGCAGGGTGAGTTCATCATCTAACCAAAACTACTGGTACAGTAAATAGAGAATAGTTGTTACCTGTGAGCCAGTATCAAGGAGTGCAGAGGTCAGGATCCTATCCAGTGTGATGGAAACGATGGGCCGTCCTCCGATGCACCACTCTCGCCAGTCCACTGGGCCTTGTGAGTTTATTCCTGGGGATTGGCCCTTGACCCCAGGGGTTGCCCGTTTAAAGGACAGAATCGGGCGTAATGGCCGGTCTTGTTACATTTATAACAGACAAGCTGTTCATACCGGTCACTGTTCTTTCTTCTGTAAGTCGAGGTCCTTCCTCTCATCCAGGGGACATCCTCTGGGCAGTCGGCTAGCTGGATCTTCCCTGCTGGCTTGGTCTTTGGCTTGAGCTGCATCGCCTTTAGGATCGCCTTGCGATGTCGCTACTCAGCTGCTGCACCTATGAAGACAAATCACTGGTTCCGCTTACAGGCATTGCTGGGGATGTTGGCTCTGGCAATGCTAAGGCAGGAGGCTTCATATGTAGAGGAGAGGTGCGTCTTGCCAGGAGTGGAGGGGAGAGTCAGTAGCCTCCGGGGGCTGCAAGGCTTTGATTGCCCATTCTGTCAGAACAGCAAAGTCCAGTGTAGAATGCTCCAGGACCCACAGCCGTAGCTGCTTACTGTCTTCCAGTGACCCCAGGCCCTGTAGGAACTGCTCGACAAGCATCTTGTTCCCTTCCTGTTCACCGATGTCATTAACCAATTTCAGAGTCCTCAGCGCAGCTTGCAATCTGAGGGCATAGTCTCTGATGCTGTCTTGGGGATGTTGCTTGCAGCTGTAGAACCTCATCCTCAGCTCAGCTTCAGTGCGGGTCTCAAACGCAGTTTCCAGCCATTTAAAGATGGCGGATGCTAAGGTCCGGTCCTCATCAGTCCACGTTTCTACCTCCAGCTCGGCTGCACCTGTCAGCTGACCGAGTACCACAGACGCCCGCTGCCAGCCGGTCAGGGCATACATATATAGGACCGTGCAGATCTTCCGTTTGAATCCCTGAAAGGCGTCAGGGTGGCCATCATACTGAGGTAGACATACGGCGCTGGGCACGTAGAATAAGGTGATCTGCGCGACCACCTCAGCCCCGAGTGCCACTGCTCCTGCGGCCAGAGCGGTGCCCGCTGCGTCCGCATCACCCAAATCTGGCGGGGGCAATGCTGCAGCACACCCATCATCTGGCACGTACATCCTCCCGTTCCCCCTTGGTTTTCGTCAGCCAATCACTCTTGCGCCGGGGAACCCTGGGAATGTCAGGTTCCAGCAACACTCTCAGGATGAGGGGCGGAGCTTAAGCTTCACGCACTTTTGGTCAGGAAGATGGCGTTTTGGCGTTAAAGATGGCGGAAAATGGTGGGAACGGAAAAAAAAACAAAAACAAAAAAGTGAGCCGGAGTATGAGATAGTATACATGGAACTTGTGAGACCATGTCCACACTGGCCATGAGACAAAGAGAAACCAAGGAAAAAATTGTGAAAACATACCCTGCTGTAACTAAATAAAAGCATAGTGCATATAAACATAGGGTACTTAGTAAACACTGTTTTTGATCAAAAAAAGCATAAAGCTATCCCACCAAACGTCAAGGTGTACCCAGTTGGGATAGTACCTACACTCTCTAATATTAAAACCTTACCATGGGTCTAAAATAGGCCTCAATGTGGCTAAGGGCTGAGAGCGACCGGGTCCCAACAGGACACAAAGAAGTCAGGGGGGATTCACAGAATGAAATGTCCAGCTCGCTGAGAAGGGGGCCACTCACTGTTTGTACTGAATACAAAAAAACTACATAAAAACAAAAAAGTGAGCCGGAGTATGAGATGGTATACATGGAACTTGTGAGACCATGTTCACACTGGCCATGAGACAAAGAGAAACCAAGGAAAAAATTGTGAAAACATACCCCGCTGTAACTAAATAAAAGCATAGTGCATATAAACATAGGGTACTTAGTAAACACTGTTTTTGATCAAAAAAAGCATAAAGCTATCCCACCAAACGTCAAGGTGTACCCAGTTGGGATAGTACCTACACTCTCTAATATTAAAACCTTACCATGGGTCTAAAGTAGGCCTCAATGTGGCTAAGGGCTGAGAGCAACCGGGTCCCAACAGGACACACACATTCAGGGGGATTCACAGAATGAAATGTCCAGCTCGCTGAGAAGGGGGCCACTCCCTGTTTGTACTGAATACAAAAAAACTACATAAAAACAAAAATGTGAGCCGGAGTATGAGATGGTATACATGGAACTTGTGAGACCATGTTCACACTGGCCATGAGACAAAGAGAAACCAAGGAAAAAATTGTGAAAACATACCCTGCTGTAACTAAATAAAAGCATAGTGCATATAAACATAGGGTACTTAGTAAACACTGTTTTTGATCAAAAAAAGCATAAAGCTATCCCACCAAACGTCAAGGTGTACCCAGTTGGGATAGTACCTACACTCTCTAATATTAAAACCTTACCATGGGTCTAAAATAGGCCTCAATGTGGCTAAGGGCTGAGAGCGACCGGGTCCCAACAGGACACACACAGTCAGGGGGGATTCACAGAATGAAATGTCCAGCTCGCTGAGAAGGGGGCCACTCACTGTTTGTACTGAATACAAAAAAACTACATAAAAACAAAAAAGTGAGCCGGAGTATGAGATGGTATACATGGAACTTGTGAGACCATGTTCACACTGGCCATGAGACAAAGAGAAACCAAGGAAAAAATTGTGAAAACATACCCCGCTGTAACTAAATAAAAGCATAGTGCATATAAACATAGGGTACTTAGTAAACACTGTTTTTGATCAAAAAAAGCATAAAGCTATCCCACCAAATGTCAAGGTGTACCCAGTTGGGATAGTACCTACACTCTCTAATATTAAAACCTTACCATGGGTCTAAAGTAGGCCTCAATGTGGCTAAGGGCTGAGAGCGACCGGGTCCCAACAGGACACACACAGTCAGGGGGATTCACAGAATGAAATGTCCAGCTCGCTGAGAAGGGGGCCACTCCCTGTTTGTACTGAATACAAAAAAACTACATAAAAACAAAAATGTGAGCCGGAGTATTAGATGGTATACATGGAACTTGTGAGACCATGTTCACACTGGCCATGAGACAAAGAGAAACCAAGGAAAAAATTGTGAAAACATACCCTGCTGTAACTAAATAAAAGCATAGTGCATATAAACATAGGGTACTTAGTAAACACTGTTTTCGATCAAAAAAAGCATAAAGCTATCCCACCAAACGTCAAGGTGTACCCAGTTGGGAATTTTGACACCGCAGCTTGGATTTTCAAGGCACACGTCACCCAGGTTAATGGGTCCTGTCCGAATCCTGTTCGTGATGCCAAAGATTTGAGATGTGTCACCCATGTAGCGGTCGAACCGCTCGGATCCGGGGGTTGCTGCTGCTGTGGCTCGAGGGACTCCGGACCCGGGGGCTTATGGCCACTTCAAATGAAACAGGGGATAATAGCCAGATGACGTTCACTCCACGGATAGGTGAGGCCCCGGGACTGTAGGGGAGCTCAGTGCAGGTTAGAAGCAGGGGAGGACAGCGTATTCACTCAGGCAGTGTTGGTAGTGATGCGACCGCAAAGCAGACTCTGATACAAAGGTAAACCAAGTGTCTGGGCGCCGATGCCTCTCTGGGGGAGCCCGTTCGGGTATCCATCCCCTACAGTACTGCCTGATGGTCCGGAGCCTGCCTCCATGCACAAATTTGAAGAGTTCTGTTGGCCCATTAGCATAAAGCTGTCCGGGCCCTGCTCCCTACTGTTTGAAGTAGAGCTTTGCCCTATCCCCCTCATTGCGCTATTGCTCCTGATCTCTGAGCTTCTTGGGAACAGTCCATAAAGTCACTATCCTCCGCAGGTTAATTGCTGGGCTACTTGAAGCTACTCCCCAACCTAGGGTCTAGTACCCCATCGTGCTTTCGGTCCCGGACCGGCTATTGAACTCGAGCTGCTGACTGTCCTCCAAGACTAGGTCCAGACACCCAGTCCCAATATCCCGCGACCGGGTCTCCGACTCCTCTGGATCCAGACCACCGTCTGCAACCCAACCTTTTATTACCAGGGAGCTCCAACTCCCCTAGCTCCTCACTCTTTGAGGGCTCTCTCTGCTCCCTTACTTCCTCTCCCTTTGCTCCCCTGGAGCCGACTACTCTGTCACCTCCCACCAGTCTGCCTGACCCCTAGGTGGGCGGCCTTATTCCAGCTCAGCAGCTCAGCAGCCCTCCAGCTGTGTGTTTGACAGGGTGTGGTGCAAGGTGTGAGTTGAATTTTGGATGCTGATGGAGGCAGTTCCATAGGTTGGGAACCCAGAACCATGGGAGGTTGAGTCCTGCACTAAGAATATAGAGCGTGCAGTACCCTGTGACGACCTGACTAGTCCAGGGGTGTCACACTGTTGTGTCCAAATCCTTCTGGTGATTAAATTGCGTTGTACTTTGAGTTGTTGTGGAATTCTCTCATCTTCTTGTTGTTTCCTCTCTGCTCCTATTTTACTCTTACCTCCTATTGTCCTTTACCTTTGTGTGAGCATACTGTGAGATAGACAAACAGAGGAATCCACCACTCTCTCTCTGTTGGTTTTATTACACTCCTGTGCTAGCCTTCCCATGGGATAGAGAGTATAAAATCAGGGCTGGTCAGGAGCAGGGCCAGGAAGGTGGCTTAGATATCCTCACCTTTAGAGGTAACTCAGAGATAAGCGATAGCTACGGTCCCCCTACTCTGAGGGCCATTCTAAGAGCCTCGTTCCCCTGCTCTACCTGATCATCATGACATTAAAGTCAGCCCATACTTAAATTTTGGCATGAAACCAGTTGCTGCACTATCAAGGCAGTTGCAGGCCTTGTCCCTCCAAGTGGCATAATTAAAGGGGTTATCCGGCTTCTTTTGACTTTTTTATTACCCTATTGGGCTACATTGGGGCAGGTAAGTAGATAGAGACCACTTACCTGCCCTGCTGTCAGCCCCTCTCCCCCGGCTCAGAGTGGTCATGTGACCGCTCCTGCCACGATTTTGCTGCTTCCGGTCATTTCATGTCAACATGGGCAGGACCATGTTGACATGCAAATCTGAAACAGCTTGTTGCCTCCCTGCTGGGCGGCTACAGTGCGATGAGCCCCGCCCCCATTCCCTGCACCCTCTCACACATTCCCCCGCACCCCGTACTCTGCCCACAGCCTCCCCCTGCACTGCTGTGGGACCTGTGACCTGGGGGAGGGGCCTGCAGGCGGCTGCCGTGGTGTCAGCACCACTACCGGGCCCCCTGCTCAGGATCGCACATTCAAATGTACCGGCATCACAGATCACAGATGCCGATACATTTGAAAGCGCAGATGAGAAGCAGCGCTGCTTCTCATCACTGCCCGGCTTTCTGTGCTCTCTTCAGCACAGCGGTGACGTCACTACTGTGCTGATATGTCCAGAGCACAGACAGCGCGCGAACGTGCAGGAGCGGCGGGGACCGAGGACGGGTGAGTATGTACTCCCTACATGTGTTTCCTATGGGGGTAGGGGAGTCGGTACAGAGTGCCGTGTGTGCGTGCGGTGCAGAGCCATATGTGTGCGGTGCAGAGCCATATATGTGTTCGTGTGCAGTGTAGAGCCATATGTGTGTGTGTGCGGTGCAGAGCCATGTGTGCGGTGCAGAGCCATGTGTGCGGTGCAGAGCCATATGTGTGTGCGGTGCAGAGCCATATGTGTGCGTGTGCGGTGCAGAGTCATATATGTGTGTGTGTGTGGTGCAGAGCCATATGTGTGCATGTGCGGTGCAGATCCATATGTGTGCGTGTGCGGTGCAGAGCCATATGTGTGCGTGTGCGGTGCAGAGCCATATGTGTGCATGTGCGGTGCAGAGCCATATGTGTGCGTGTGCAGTGCAGAGCCATATATGTGCGTGTGCGGAGAAGAGCCATATGTGTGCATGTGCGGTGCAGAGCCATATGTGTGTGTGCGGTGCAGAGCCATATGTGTGCGTGTGCGGTGCAGAGCCATATGTGTGTGTGTGTGTGGTGCAGAGCCATATGTGTGTGTGTACGGTGCAGAGCCATATGTGTGTGTGTGTGCGGTGCAGAGCCATATGTGTGTGTGTGCAGTGTATAGCCATATGTGTGCGTGTGCGGTGCAGAGCCATATGTGTGCGTGTGCGGTGCAGAGCCATATGTGTGTGTGTATGCGGTGCAGAGCCATGTGTGTACGGTGCAGAGCCATGTGTGTGTGTGTGTATGCGGTGCAGAGCCATATGTGTGCGTGTGCGGTGCAGAGCTATATGTGTGTGCGGTGCAGAGCCATATGTGTGCATGTGCGATGCAGAGCCATATGTGTGTGTGTGTGTGCGGTGCAGAGCCATATGGGTGTGTGTGCAGTGCAGAGCCATATGTGTGCGTGTGCGGTGCAGAGCCATATGTGTGCGTGTGCGGTGCAGAGCCATATGTGTGTGTGTGCGGTGCAGAGCCATATGTGTGCGTGTACGGTGCAGAGCCATATGTGTGCGTGTGCGGTGCAGAGCCATATGTGTGTGCGTGTGCGGTGCAGAGCCATATGTGTGTGTGTGTGCAGTGCAGAGCCATATGTGTGCGTGTGCGGTGCAGAGCCATATGTGTGCATGTGCGGTGCAGAGCCATATGTGTGCGGTGCAGAGCCATGTGTGTGTGTGTGCGTGTGTGCGGTGCAGAGCCATATGTGTGTGTGTGCGGTGCAGAGCCATATGTGTGCGTGTGCGGTGCAGAGCCATATGTGTTTGTGTGCGGTGCAGAGCCATATGTGTGCGTGTGCGGTGCAGAGCCATATGTGTGTGTGTGTGTGTGTGTGCGGTGCAGAGCCATATGTGTGCGTGTGGGGTGCAGAGCCATATGTGTGCGTTTGGGGTGCAGAGCCCGATGTGGTGAGGGATGCAGAGCCCGATGTGGTGTGCGGTGCAGAGCCCAATGTGGTATGGGGTGCAGAGCCCGATGTGGGGCTGCCATTTGCAATGCTGTAGTGATAACAGGTCAGGTGCTGGGGAAGAATACTGACATGGAATGTGTGTGCAGGGGGAAAGCCTGGACACTGAGGAGAGGCTGGACACTGAGGCCGGGCGGTGCCAGCTCTGACTGGGAGGTTTTGCACAGGAAGTGGTCAGTTTGCTGGAGCTGAATGTAAACAAGGAGCTGCAGAGAATAAAGGGTGAATTCAAGAGGAACAAAAGTTAGAAAACAAAAAATAACAATGTAGGGGTGTTTTATATGACAATACAGCATAGATAAGCTTACCAAAAATGTTTGAGTTTATGTTGGACAACCCCTTTAAAGGGTTCAGTATAGCAACAAGCGCAGTCTGCTTCTCTGGCGTTATCCAAGTTGGTTGCTGAACCCAAACTGCCCCTTCCAGAAAATTTTTCTGGGGAGCACAGAAGTCTTGTTTCCTTCAGGGAAGAATGTAAATTATATTTCTGCCTTTTTCCTTGTCCCCTGAGTCACCTGTGTTTGTTTCTGTGGACCGGTTTATCGCTACACTTCATCTTAGTTGACGAGTATTTGGAGTTTCAGGTATCGAAAACTATAGATTCTCTTGTTATTTGTCAGTCTTTACAGTACTTGGCTCACTGGCAAGGTTATGGTCCTAAGTAGAGTTGAGCGCGGTTCGCGGTTCGAGGTTCTCCAGTTCGCGGCTCGAGTGATTTTGGGGGCTGTTCTAGATCAAACTAGAACTCGAGCTTTTTGCTAAAGCTCGATAGTTCTAGATACGTTCGAGAACGGTTCTAGCAGCAAAAAGACCAGCTAATTACTAGCTGGCTTTCCGCTGTAATAGCGTAAGTCACTCTGTGACTCACACTATTATGAAATTTCAGTGTATAGTGTGCGGGAACAGCGCATTCAGATTACTGCTCTATGGATAATGGCGATCGCCATTTTTTTTTTTCCCTTGTCTTCCTTCCCTAAGAGCGCGCGTGTAGTGGGGCGGGCCAGCATGTCAGCCAATCTCAGACACACACACAGCTAAGTGGACTTTTAGCCAGAGAAGCAACGGCATGTGTGATAGGATGTCCATGTCACATGTCCCTGAATTATAAAAACGGACATTTTCCTCCAGCACGCCATTATCTGCCTTCTGCGTCCTTGGTGTCAGTCACCGCTGGCGCAGCTCCTATCTCCGATACTGCTGTGTACGCTTTATACACAGCGCTGTACAGAATAGGGATAGAAGTTTCTATCAGTCCTTTTAAGGGCTAATACCGGCAGGGTCAGAGCCATAGGTGACAGGTCCGTGAAAACAGAGTTTAACAGCTACAGAAGATGACAGCGTTGGTGTAGCTAAGGTCAGGAATTTCCTCGCTGCATTTCCCCATTAGGAGGGATAGAAAGGCAGGCTTCCTTTCCTCTACCCAGAGACCCACAACCCTGCCACTGTACCCTCCTGCCCTTTGCACACTCAAACTCATTGTTACTAAGCCATTATACTAGCAAACACTGAGTGAACTTAGTGGCATCCTAAACGTGGCTGTTGCACTTCTGTATTGTCCCACTAATGCAAAGATATTTGCAGCACGTCTGCCTGCATTGCACACTGAAACTCACTGTTACTAAGCCATTATACTAGCAAACACTGAGTGAACTTAGTGGCATCCTAAACGTGGCTGTTGGACTTCTGTATTGTCACACTAGTGCAAAGATATTTGCAGCACGTCTGCCTGCATTGCACACTCAAACTCATTGTTACTAAGCCATTATACTAGTAAACACTGAGTGAACTTAGTGGCATCCTAAACGTGGCTGTTGGACTTCTGTATTGTCCCACTAGTGCAAAGATATTTGCAGCATGTCTGCCTGCATTGCACACTCAAGCTCATTGTTACTAAGCCATTATATTAGCAAACACTGCTGCCAGTTTAAGGGCCGTAGTTGCATTGTCAGGGATAATTATTGTTGTTTATTCTGCTGTTAATAAAGCTAGACCACCGCTGCAATCTACACCACCTCTCAATTTTTACAACCACATTTTAAGTGCACAATCTTGTCACAATCAAAATGAGTGGCAAAATGACAGCTGCTGGTGGAAAGGGGAAGAGGCGTGTTGGAAAAGGAAAAAAAGGGTTTGTCCGTGGGGAAGGTGGCAAAGCTCCATTAACATCTGCTGAAGATAGACCATCTTCCAGCAAAAGTAAGATGTCTACTACTTACCGTGGACAATCCGATGTGCTCCCTTTTTTACGGACACGAACAACTGGAACAAAGGTAGATGATGGCCAAAAAAGGAAAATGCTTGAATGGATCTCAAGTGGTCCACTCTCCGCCACCTCAACTACCGCATCCAAAAAACACCAGTCCTCTGAGTTGTCATCCCAATCAAACTTGCTTTCTCCCAGCTCTGAAGTCTCCATCCGCCCTGTACAGTATGGTGGAACTGAGATGGGTGAGTCTGCAGAGCTGTTCAGTCACACTATAGCCTGGGAATCAGAGGTCTGCTCCCAAGCTACAGTGAGTACAGACCAGGAAATGTTCTGCAGTGATGCCCAGAACCTTTGTGACTCTGATTCAGGCCATGAGGACCAAGTTTCTGAGCATAATGTTGACCCTTTTTCACAAACTGTAACACCTGTTGTTATAGACAATGAGGAACATACTGATGACGATGAGACGCAGATACCAGATTGGGATAACAACTTAAATATTCGGTCAGGGCAAGAAGAGGCTCGGTCTGAGGGTGAGGGGAGTGCAAACACAACAATTGATGAGAAAGTTCTAGATCCCACCTACTGTCAACCCACAGTCAGGCACTCGAGGAGGTCAACAGAGGCGGTGGAGGAGGATGCAACCGACGACGAAGTTACCTTGCGCCTTCCTGGACAGAGTCGGAGCACTGGTAGCACGTCTACAACTGCATCCTCAGCCACCACTGTGCCTCTGAGCACTAGTGGGTGGGCTCAGCAGGTCGCATGCCCTCTAAGCCTTGCCTAGCCTGGTCCTTTTTTGACATAGCAAAAGATCGCCCAAATTATGTGATCTGTAAAATTTGTCGTGATTCTGTTAGTAGAGGGCAAAACCTCAGCAGTTTGACAACTTCTTCCATGAATCGTCACATGAATAAATATCATATGTCCCAGTGGGAAGCTCACCGTGCTGCAATGCGGCCTAGCGGAGCGAACCATCCACCGCCTGCCCCTTCCAGTGCATCCGCGCGCTCTTCATCTTCCAGGACTGTGGGGACAGCTGTCACACCTGGTTTTCCACGCACAACTTCCACCACTGTAACCGCAACAGGCAGTTTGCTTGGTAGGTCGTCCGTTGGTTTGGAAGGGGAAACAAGTGCGTGTGTACAGCTCTCTCAGACATCGATAGCACCAACGTTGGATGAAGGCAACATCATGTCTCCGCCTGCACTTTCCTCACAAACCTGCATTTTTCCGGGAACATCCTACTCAACACCGTCTACACACAGCAGCCAGATCTCTGTCCCTCACATGTGGACAAATAAAAGGTCATTTCCTGCGACCCATGACAAAGCTAAGAGGTTGACTTTATCCCTCTGTAAGCTTTTGGCTACCGTAATGCTGCCTTTCCGCCTGGTGGACACACAGGATTTTAGAGACCTTATGTCTGTCGCTGTGCCCCAGTACCAGATGCCAAGTCGCCACTACTTCTCTAAGAAAGGTGTGCCCGCTCTACACCAGCATGTCGCACACAACATCACCGCTTCCTTGAGAAACTCTGTGTGTTACTTGGACCAGTAAGCATGGACAGGGACGTTACATGTCGCTGACTGGGCACTGGGTAACTATGGTGATAGATGTTGAAGGGTCTGCTGCACAAGTCTTGCCGTCCCCACGACTTGTGTGTCAATCCTCTGTCTGTCCAAGTTCCGCCACTGCTTCTGCATCCTCCACCTCATCTGTGTCCTCCACCTCCGCCCCAAGCCTGCCTGGTCAGGCCACCAGCATTCTCACTGCGCAGAAGGAAGCACGCACCCCTCATTACTATGCTGGCAGCAGAGCGCAACGGCATCAGGCGGTCTTTAGCTTGACATGTCTTGGGAATAGGAGTCACACAGCTGAGGAGTTGTTGTCAGCTCTGCGGTCCGAGTTTAATAAATGGTTGTCTCCACTCAACCTGCAACCTGGTAAGGCCGTGTGCGACATTGCTGCAAATCTGGGTGCGGCCTTTCGCCTGGGCAAGGTGACACATGTGCCTTGTATGGCTCACGTGTTGAACCTTGTTGTCCAGCAATTCTTAACACACTATCCCAGCCTAGATGGCCTTCTGACCAGGGCACGAAAACTGTCTGCTCACTTCCGCCGTTCAACCGCCGCAGCTGAGCGACTTGCATCGCTCCAGAAGTCTTTCGGCCTAGCGGTTCATCGCCTGAAATGCGATGTGGCGACACGCTGGAATTCGACTCTCCACATGTTACAGCGACTGTGGCAGCACCGCCTATCCCTGGTGCAATACGTCATGACGTAAAGCCTGGGCCAATGAGATGCAGAGGTGGGTCAGATCACCCTGATGAAGTGGTCTCAGATCAAGGACCTATGCACCCTTCTGCACAGTTTCGACATGGCGACGAATATGTTTAGCGCTGACAATGCCATTATCAGCATGACAATTCCAGTCATTTACATGCTGGAGCACACGCTAAACACTACTCGGAGTCAAGGGGTGGGACAACAGGAAGGGGAGGAGCTACAGGAGGATTCATATGCGCAAGACACAACAACATCACCAAGGTCCAGACGTTCATCATCACCAACGCGGCAGGCATGGGACCATGGGGGACAGGGATCAACATGGGGGCATGGTAGCAGGCGAAATGTTAAGGAAGGTGCAGGAGAACATGAAGAAATGGAGGACGAACTGTCCATGGACATGGAAGACTCAGCGGATGAGGGAGACCTTGGTCAAATTTCAGTTGAAAGAGGTTGGGGGGAGATGTCAGAGGAAGAAAGAACGGTTAGCACCTCTATGCCACAAACACAGCGTGGACTTGGTCCGCATGGCTGCACAAGACACATGAGCGCCTTCTTGCTGCACTACCTCCAACATGACCCTCGTATTGTCAAAATTAGAAGTTATGATGACTACTGGCTTGCCTTACTATTAGATCCCCGGTACAAGTCCAAATTTTGTGACATAATTCAAGCCATAGAAAAGGACGCACGTATGCAGGAGTATCAGCAGAAGCTGTTACTCGATCTTAGCTCGGCTTTTCCACCAAACAACCGTGCAGGTGCAGGGAGTGAATCTCCCAGTTGTAACTTGACAAACATGGGACGGTCTCGTCATCTTCAACAGTCTACCCGTACCAGTAGCACCGTATCTGGTGCTGGTAACAGCAATTTTATGGAATCTTTTCATAATTTTTTTAGACCCTCCTTTGCAAGGCCACCAGAGACAACAAGTCTGACACATAGTCAACGGCTGCAGAGGATGATACAGGAGTATCTCCAAATAAACATCGATGCCATGATTTTGCAAATGAAGTTTTGCTCATTTTGGGCTTCAAATCTTGAAAAATGGCCAGAGCTCTCCACTTACGCCTTGGAGATTTTGTCGTGTCCAGCTGCCAGTGTTGTCTCTGAACGTGTCTTCAGTTCTGCTGGGTGTGTGCTGACAGATAAGCGCACGCATCTGTCCAGTGACAATGTGGACAGACTAACGTTCATCAAAATGAACAAGTCATGGATCCACAAGGAATTTACTACCCCTGTGTCATCCTGGGGAGAGTAAATGCTTGTGGATTTGGAATGTGCTTGATGCAAATCAAAACATCCTGTTTGCAACTAGGGCACAAGTGCTGCCAATGAATGGGTGGGTGTGTGTGGGGCACAATTTTTGGAAAAAAAGGGAGACTCCGCTTGGAGTAACCCTTGCTTGCTGTGTTTTTTAAAAATTATCCAAGATGAACAGAGCTGGGATCAGGAAAGACTTTGCTACCTACCCCGGTGCAATCCTGAGGACGGGTAAGTATGGCGTATTTTTGAATGTGCTTGATGCAAATCTAGCTGTGAAGTGTACAACTGGGGCACAAGTGCTGCCACTGAAGGGGTGGGTGTGTGTGGCCCAATTTTTGGAAAAAAGGGAGAACTCCTTGGAGTCACCTTGTGGTGTTTTACATGATTTTAGAAGGGCGTGCCATGCCTATATCTGTGTCTCCTCCTCTTTTTCCTTGTCCAGCTCTTTTGTTTTTGCATGAGTATATGTCCTTGTCACTTTCCCATGTGTTTGTGTTGTGTTGTGAGTTGTTTGTCACCTTTTGGACACCTTTGAGGGTGTTTTCTAGGTGTTTTTCTGTGTTTGTGATTGCCTGCCATTGTTTCCTATGCGGTTCGAGTTCGGTTCATCGAACGTTCGACGAACCGATCTCGAACGAGACCTCCGCCGGCGAACCGAACTCGAGCCGAACCGGGACCGGTTCGCTCATCTCTAGTCCTAAGGAGAGGACTTTGATATCAGCCTCGGATATACAAGCCGAGCAACTGGTTAGAGCTTTTCATTGCTGTCATTCAGAGAAAGATGGTCCAAAGGTCCCTCATAATGACAGGAGTACTGTCACATGGAGTTTTGCTCAAAACTTGTCAAGTGTCATGCCAGCATCAGATGCTGCTTTCACTACAGATTCTGACGCAAAATCACAGTTTGCATGATTTACGTATGTAAACCACTTGCTCGAGCATTGCTGGGCTTGAGTATGCTTGGTGCTCAGCCCAATGTGAGGTGCCTGCAGTTTCTGAACAGCTTGTACTAGTGGTAACACCAGCCTGATCAGATGCAGTGTGTGTGACGCCCCTGACTCTATCAGGGTGTCACAGGGAACTGCACCCCTGTCTCTCATGGTGCAGAACTTACCCTCCATGGTTCTGGGTTCCTACACATTGGTATTGCTTCCATCAGCAGTCAAATCCTAACCACACCCTGTCAGGCACACCAGTGGGTGGTCTAGCTGGAATAGGGCCACCCACCTAGGGGTCATGCAGACTGGTGGGAGGGAGGAAGTTAGTTTTAGAGTAGCCCTCAGAGAGTGAGGAGTTGAGGGAGTTGTAGCTCCTTGTGTCACCTTGGTTGGGTCGCAGACGGTGGTCTGGGACCAGAGCAGTTGGTGACCTGGTCACAGGGTATTGGAAAAGGGTGTACTGACTTAGTTTTGGAGAACTGTCAGCACCAGAAGTCCTGTAACTGGACCGGTACCTAGGACGGCGGGGTACAGGACCCTAGATGAGGGAGTAGCTTCACGCAACCTAATAATTCACCTGTAAAGGATAGTCTCTTTATAAACTTTCCCCAAGAGCTCAGAGATCGAAGGCAACAACACAACGAGGGAGATAGGGCCTTCCAGCTTATGCAGCCCACTAAAATCCCAAGTGTCAGCCATCGAGAGCACAACTCCACTATATCACTATAGGGACAGCTTCAGGCCAAAGGGTCACTCAGGAACCTCTACATAATTGTGCATGGAGGCAGGCTCCAGACCACTAAGCAATACCAGCGGGGATGGATACCCGGACGGGCTCCCCAGAGTGGCAGCAGCACCCAGAGACTTTGTTTACTCCTGTGTCAGAGTCTGCTTAAGCATTGCATGAACATATTCACAGCCTGAGGGAGTACACTTGCCTCCCCGGGTCCTGCCTGCTCGCATAGCTGCACAACACTATGCGCCACCTATCTCCAGAGTCCCGGGGTCTCCCCTAGCCGTGGAGGGATCACCCTCTGGCTGCCCGACTCCATCTTCCCCGGGTACTTCCATCGGCAGTGGCATACTCCCCTTACCTTGAACCACGGTTGACATCACGAACTATTATCCCCTGTTTCATTTGAAGTGGCTGTAAGCCCCTGGGTCCAGAGTCCCTTGAGCCACAGCAGCAGCAACCCTCGGATCCGAGCAGTTCGACTGCTGCAGGGGTGGCACACCTCAAATCTTTGGCGTCACGAACAGGACGAACAAATCTTTGGCAAACCACAGGGGGCGTCACAAATTCTCCCTTGTAAATATTTCCCCTTTTCATTGAGTGGCCGCTGAGTCCCGGGTCCGGGGACCCTCGAACCACAGCAAACTCCGGATCGAGCAGTTCGTCTGCTCCAGGGGGCTGCACATGTGCACCAAACAAAACAAAAAGAAAAAGCCCACCCAACCTCCTCCGGAAGATCTCCCTTATTTTTAGTAACCAATGCAGGTAAAACAGACATCTGTGACCTGCAGCCTTCAGATGTTTGCTTTACCTTGTCTGGCTATAAAAATTAGGGAGGAACCCACACAAATTTGAACAAGGGAATGTGGAGATGTATGTTCAAATACTCTATTTTTTTCCTGTTTTTTTTTTTTAACTGTAAACTTACCAAGTTAGTAATGGGGGTGTCTTATAGACGACTCTCCATTACTAACCCCTGGACTTGATGCTAGCTGTCGCTTGATGCCAGCTGTCAATATATAGTTGACATCAACCCCAAAAGTTTTATCACTGCACCAGGGAAATTGGGAAGAGAAAGGCAAAGAGCCAGAATTGGTGGATTTAATGGATATTCCACTTCTGGGGCGGCTGGAAGCTGCTATTTTTAGTCTTTTAGGGGCCAAATAACCGTGGGCCTTTCCAGCCTGTTAATAACAGTCTCCACCTGTTTGCTTTACTTTGACTGGTTATAAAAAATAGGTTGAAACCCACACTTTCTTTTTCAATTATTTAAATAAATAATTTAAGAAAATGATATGGGGTCCCCTCTATTTTTGGTAACCAGCCAAAGTAAAGCAGACATCTGAGGGCTGCAGCCCACAGTTGTCTGCTTTATCTGTGGTGGTTATTACAAATAGGGGGACCCCATGTCATTTTTTTTCTATTCATTTTTGTCATGAGTGTCTCTCACAGTTGAGAGATGCGTGACGGCTCTGTGATCTGAGCTTCACTCATTTTTGGGTGGCTCAGCATATTAAATGTAATTGCTTTCTGTTGGCACTTCAGCGGTTAAATGTCAGTTTTTCCTGCTAGCAGCTCCTTGCTAATCACCTTATGTGCAGTCAGTGTGTTACCCCTCCAATCTCCTTTAAGTAGCCTCTCCATTTTTCAGCTTCCACCAGAAATAGAATCGTCTGTTCCTGACTGCATGTCTCTAGGAGCTGCTGGATTTCTGCTGCTTTTTAAGTTGTTTGGAGCCATTCTGTTGCAGCTACCAAGTTTGTGTTGTGTCATATTCCCCTGTCTGTCTACCTTTCCCTGCCTGTTTATTAGTACGGTGGTGGGGCTAGTGTCTCCCGCCGGCCATTTCCCTAGCCTGGGTGTTGGCAGGGCTAGTGAGAGATTAGGTATCCGGATATCCGACAGGTTGAAACACCCCATAGAGATACTAGTGAGCTCAGGAAACAGCTTGAGGTGGGTCCAGGAGGTGTCCCCTCCCATCTCCCTAGCTGCAGGGCTCACCTTTGTAAAAGTGCCCCCTTGTTTGTGGTGTGTTGCATAGTGCACCAGACTTCCGCGAGTCTGAGCGTAGCTGTCACGCAGTGTATTTGGACACTGCCAACTCTGAGCTTGACAATTTTGTTTTCAGAAACATACAGGCATCTTCTCCATGCCAAAGCTTGCTGATTTTCTGCGCTGCAGTCTTTCAGCAGACTTTTTTAGCAGCAACCGAACTCAGATACGGACTTACATTCAAAGTCCATCTATGAGTTTAAATAACATACACTAGGTGTTCAGTATGAACCCTGAACTTTACAGTTCAGGTTTGTTCATCGCTAATGAAGAGGCATTGAGGACCATATGGCGACAGCTAGAGTCTGGTGGAGTGGCCTGATAGGTGAATATAGGTAAAATATATCTTTGTACAGTGTTAGCCAGTAGATATAAAAAATTGTTTAAAAAAACTGAGAGTCCTCAGGGTTGATACCTTTTAATGGCTAACTGAAAATACGGTAATAATAGCAAGCTTTCCAGACTACGCAGGTCTCTTATCAGGTTCAGTAGTAGGTGAATATGTTAAGGTGAGTTTTAGGGGTTTTTTTGTTTTCCATCTTACATTGCTCATAATCGTTTCCTTTTAGACCCCTAGGCATGACAAGGGACATTCAAATCATGGAGAATATATGTACTGCAAATCAAATTTTCCAGTGAAATCTGTTCTATTGGATGAATTCGAATCAGATCAAATCATCTCTAACCATGATATATTACTTTGCCTTGTTAGGCTATGTGCGCACGTTGCGTACAGTTACTGCAGAAATTTCTGCAGCGATCTGAAGAGCACATGTGCGCTTTAAATCGCTGCAGAAATGTCCGTAGTGAAAAAATAAAAAAGCCGATTCCATGCGCTCTGCCTGCAGCTCCTCCCATAGACAGAGCAGGAGCTGCCGGCAAAGCGCACGGAAGAAGTGACATGTCACTTCTTTTTACGCAGCGCTTCGGCAGCAGCCGAAGCGCTGCGCTCTAAGACGCCACGTGTGCACGGCTCCTGCATAATCTTCATAGACTGTGCAGGGGACGCAGGACGCATGCAGTTACGCTGCGCTACAAAGCGCAGCGTAACTGCATGTATTTACGCAACGTGCGCACATAGCCTTAGCTTCATTTTACTAACTAGGAAAATATGTACTTAAATGAAGACAATTATTTAATATTTTCATGTATTTATCTAGCATTACGATGAAGATGTACTCATTACAGCCTAAATAATTCTCAGTCACGACGCAGTTAAAATACCTGTGTCAGTAAGCCCTTATTCTGTTTGCAAATCCGACTAGATTTATACATTGTAATGTCTGCTCTCAATTTAGGACAGTGTCACAGAAATAATTACTGGTATTATAGATGGAGGAAAAGAGCTAGAAATTCAATTGCATGGAAGGTCGGGAGACCAGATTTCAGCTGGCAGACTTTAATTAATAGGACATTCAAATTCATGATAACAGCTCATTGCTACTAGGGCTAAGATAACAACAAAGGATTAAAGGCAGTGCACATTTGAATCAATTTGAAAGGACAGCAGATATTGTAGTGTCAATACTATTTTTCCATTGTAAAGCAATAACTTTCCGTTTCCTTTTGAGCCATGCTCGTCATCTCTAATCATAGCATGGAGATATGATGGTACCTTATCTGATTGCAGCAAAGAAAAAATATGTCTATGCAGCTAAGAAAGCAGAGCTCTCTCAGATCCCTTTCCAGAATACAGTTAGGTCATTGCAGCTCATTTTCGCAATAAAGTTACTTATTTTAACATACATTTTTAGCATCAGCATAAAATTTGGAGTAGAATTTAACCCCCAGCACAATTGATGCAAAAAAAGATTGGGTTTCAATTAGTATAATACCCATTATCTGTAATTCTACAGTGCCTAGCAAAAGTATTACCCCCTGCGGCTTTTTACCTATTTTGTTACATTACAACTTGTGTTTAAATAATTTAGTAATTCAATTTGTGTATGATACATCAGCGCTAAAATGTTTGAGTCGCGGAAGGAAATTGGGAAAAATGTAGGCAAAAATTGAATTTATGGGCTAAAATAAATAAAAATTGCCATGTGCATATGTATTGCTATGAAGCATCTAAAAATTTCTGGTACAAGTAATTGTAGCACCCAACGGGGCCTCAGAGGTTACTCTTAACCAGGCCAGTGGTTTCGTGGGGTTGCTGTGACTGGCCTGACCTGGCTCCGTGGCCCCATCGACTAATGTAAAGGACAAACTAATGGGTGTCCGGTGTAAAGGGGGATGGAAGGAGGGCAAAGGGTCCCTGAGAAGCGTCACCGGTTGCAGTGGTGACTGGGGTCTCGGCCGTCGTCCCCTCCTGCAACCTTTCCTCTCCCAGGGGAGGTGTTGGATGGGAATAGGGGATGCTTTTCAGCGCCACCCGTGGTGCGCGGCCAGGAATTAGCCGCCACTGCGAGATGTTGCTCTCCTCCGGGGCTGATGTTAACGCAGCACAGATAGTCCAGCTCCCCACAGGTGGAGCGAGCCCCAGGGATGATGAGGACAATGGGGACGGCTGATGGCACCGAAGCATGGGGCGGTGGCGCCGGCAATGACAAGAACGACACAGGGGGTTGCAGTTCAAAGTTCCGTTTACTCACAGTTCTTAAAGCTCCCTGGAGGTGCCGCTATCCGGCGCCATGGTTAGACTCTAGCAATCCCGAGTGAATCAGAGGCAATCACCGATGTCTGTGGAAATGTGTGAGACCTTCCTCCTTGCGCTAACTCGCGGCTCCCCGTGGCATGAAGCAACTTGGGGACTCCTCTATCTGTGTTAAGTGTCCTGTCCCGTATGCAGGTGACACGGGTATTCGCAGTGGGGCCTGGCTGTAAACCTGACCCGGATCCTATATGTTACTGTGCTCCAGGAAAGTGGGTGGTGGGCGATGGGACAGGAAATCCCCAATTCCTTCAGATTTGTTAGACTTCATGAAGGTTTCCCCAACCAAAGGTTCTGCACCCCAGCTTCGCTAGCACTGTGGAAGCAGTTAAGCTCCCTATCAGTTGTCATGCCTCCTGTGTCTCACCATCTCCACCGGTCGCCTCTGTCTCTCGCCCTCTTCCAGTCTGGCCGGTCATAGCTATAGAAGTTCTGTGAAGCACTCTCTATATAGTAGCTGTGGTACTACAAGTCCCATGATGTTCTGGCACTTTTTCCTCCTTCCCCGAGATAGCTCCTAGGCATGCATCCCAGGTGGTCCCCCTGAGTAGGGATGGGCGAACCCCCTGATGTACGGTGTTCAGGAGACTCACCCTAACATTTTGTAAAGCTTGAGTTTTGATATAACGCAAACTTGCGTCCGAACACCGAACTTGGACTTTACAGTTATGGGATGGGGCGAGGGGCTGTAAAATTAAGAATACAGTTAATAATAAACATTGTCATTATACTTACAGGTCCTGCGACGTGTCCTGCAGACTCTGCCTTCCGCCGCTTCTCCTTCCGAGTCCGATCATCGCTGTGCTGCCTGGTAACCAAAGGACCTTCTATGACGTCATAGCATGTGACCAGTCACGTGTGAATATTGTATTATCTCATTGACTACAGACTGGCTATGACGTCATGTTAGGTCCTGTCAGTGCATCTCGCCGGTACGTGGTGCTTGCCCAAGCATCTCAGTATACTCGGCGAGCGCCGTGTACCGGTGAGATGCTCGGGCACATGCTCGGCTCCCCGTCCATGCATGTCGGTGCTCTTTACAGAGTCAGCCCACATGCAGGGATTGGCTGTCACAGCCGGTGATGAAGAGTGGCGCCGTGAATCAGGTGATCGGAGATCACGGTTGCTATAGGGCCGCTGGAAGAGTTGGATACAGCACCAGAAGATGGTGCTTCTATGAAAACGTCATTTTCTGGGGTGGCTGCGGACTGCAATTTGCAGCGGGGGGGCTCAGAAAGCTTGGGCCAACCTGCGCTGTGGATTCCAATCCCCAGCTGCCTAGTTGTACCTGGCTGGACACAATAATTGGGCGAAGCCCATGTCGTTTTTTTTTTTTAATTATTTCATGAAATTCATGAAATAATTAAAAAAAGGGCTTCCCTATATTTTTGGTTCCAAGCTGGGTACAAATAGGCGGTTAGGGGCAGCCCGTACCTGCCTGCTGTACCTGGCTAGCATACAAAAATAAGGCGAAGCCCACGTCATTGGTTTTTTTTAGTTTTTTTGCAAAAAAAAATGTAAAAAAAAGGTTTCCCTGGATTTTCCATTGCCAGTGAAGGTAACACCAAGCAGTGGGGGTTAGCAGCCAGTAGCTGCTTGGATTACGCTTAAATAGCAATAGAAAAATGCAATGGGAGCCCACACATTTTTTTTAATTATTTATTTAAAATAACTAAAAAAAAAATGGGCTTCACTGTATTTTGATTGCCTGACATCCCAATACTGTAAAAATAATCATTAAAAAAATGGCAAAGTATTCCGCGGTATTTTTGATTCTCAGCACAGATAAAGGAGACGGCTAGAGGCTGCCATCCCCATCTGTCTGATTTACCTTGGCTTGCAATCAAAATACAGGGAAGCCCATTCAATTTTTTTTTATTTAAAAAAAATAATTAAAAAAAAAGTGCGTGGGCTCCCGCCGTATTTTGATCGCCAGTCAGGTAAAGCCAGGTAGGTGGGGGCTGGGATTCTCGGCAGCCCGAAGCCGCCCCCTGGAAATGGTGCATTGTTTCTTAGCGCCATTTCAAGGCGCTTTACCCGACTCGTCCAGCGGCCGTGATAGCGGTGGCTCGCTGGGAAATAAAAGGGTTAATACCAGCTTTGTATTATCAGATGGTACTAAGTCCGAAATTCATGGTGTCATGCCAAACTATACATGGCCACCATGAATTTCTAGGAAACGGTAAAAGAAAACACAGCACAGAGAATTGTTTTTTATTAGAAACAAAACAAAAAAAAACATTTAGAGACTCCATCTTTATTATAAAAAAATCCTTAGTCCGGCTTAATCTAGAGGGAAAGCATTGTCAGCTCTGATTCATTACTGTGCACAGACAGTGTCTATACCCAGTGAGAAGCAAAG